>NC_057719.1:76428848-76432567 GCF_004010195.1 Chiloscyllium plagiosum
TTCCCCAATTGTAAAACCTACCCTGTTGCATGCCCCTCTCTCTCTCTCCATAACCAATTTGAAAGTCACAGAATTGTGGTCACCCATCACCAAAATGTTCACCCACTAACAGGCCCATCACTTGTCCTGGTTCGTTACCTAGTACCAAATCCAATATGGCCTCCCCTCTGGTTGGACAATCTACATACTGTGTTAGAAAAGCTTCCTGGACACACTGCACAAACACCGCCCCGTCCAATCTACTTGTTCTAAAGAGCTTCCAATCAATATTTGGGAAGTTGAAATCGCCCATGACTACTACCCTGTGGCTTCTGCACCTTTCCAAAATCTGTTTCCCAATCTGTTTCTCCACATCTCTGCTGCTATTGGGGGGCTTATACTAAACACCCAACAAGGTGACTGCTCCTTTCCTTTTTCTGACTTCAGCCCATACTACTTCCAAAGGCAGATCCCCCTCGAACTGCCTCTCTGCAGCCGTTATACCATTTCTAATTAGCAACGCCACCCCCCCCCCCCCCAATCTTACTGAAACATCTGTAACCAGGAACCTCCAACAACCATTCCTGTCCCTCTTCTATCCACGTTTCCGTGATGGCCACAACATCGTAGTCCCAGGTTACGATCCACGCCTGAAGTTCACCCACCTTATTTCTGATACTCTTTGCATTGAAGTATACACACTTGAATCCATCTGTGTCCGCAAGTATTCCCTGTCAGTGCTACCTTCTCCACAGCCTACCTACATTCTTGGACATCCTGACAAACAGCTAGCCTACTTGCTGGACTACAAGTCCAGATCCCATCCCCCTGCCAAATTAGTTTAAACCCCTCCCCCCCCCCACCCAAAGAGTGCTAGCAAACCTACCTCCCAGGATATTGGTGCCCTTCTGGTTCAGGTGAAAAAGTCACAGTCCTGAGATAACTTAAGGGTTTATCAGAGGATTAAAAGAAGGTGATTAAAGACTTAACAGCCACCTAGGTTTATCTAATACATTGCATCAGTTGTATGACACTTTGATCTTTTACTTATAAATTCTGTGTTCTATGTACCTGACAAAGCAGCAGCAGCGCTCCAAAAGCTTGTATTCTCAAATAAACCTGCTGGACTATAACTTTGCTCAATTTTAACTTTGATTTTTAACTTTGCTCAGCCCACTCCAATACCAGCACCTCCACATAATTGGAAAGGAACGAGAAGTTAGGCACAGAATGAAAGTTTGTAAGGATCCAGGAGTCACAAGCTGATTTTTAAATGAGAAGAGTGACAATGGCAAATTTAAAGGTGATGGGGCAGTACCAGAGAAGAGAAAATCTTGAATAACATTGGGACTGAGAAGGAAAATTGGGTGGTAATCAGATTACCAGGAACAACAATACCAGGAGTGGGGCTTCTGGACAAGATGAGCTGAGACAGTTAAATAGAAAAGCTAGGAGAGAAGTTAGGGAGAGGCGTAAGTACAGGATCGGAAGGCTGGGAGATCCTTAGAACAAAACATCAAGAGATAAAGAGTCTTGCAGATTCTGCCAATTATAATAAATGGTACAAAGGCAAGCTGTGCAGATAAAATGAACAAAAATGAAACTTGGTATATAAGCTAATAAAGACACGAACAGGGGTAGGCTCCTTGTTAAGATACAATTCTAATGCTCAAAGTAATAAACATGCAGAGGCAAGCAAAACAAAAAAAAACCATGACAATAGCCTGGATTTTTGGCACTGGACATATGCTTTGTTCGCTCCTCCGCAGCACAGTCAGGGCACCCAGCCTCCAGGAGGGAGACACCCAGAGACACACTCACTTCTGCTTTCCCCAACTCCAGGTCAGAGACACTGTGACTGGTGTGAGACTCAAGGATCCACTGATGGGTCCACTGCTTTTAGTCATTTATATAAATGATTTAGATGTGAACATAGGAGGTATAATTAGAAGGTTTACAGATGACACCAAAATTGGAGGTGTAGTGGACAGCGAAGAAGGTTACCTCAGAGTAACCTGGGGTGGGGGAGTCCAGAACTATAGGGCATAGGTGTGGAGTGAGAGGGGCAAGATTTTAAAAGGGATCTAAGGGGCAATATTTTCCACGCAGAGGGTGGTGCATATATGGAAAGAGCTGCCAGAGGATGAGGCTGGTACAATTACAGCATTTAAAAGGCATCTGGATGGGTATATGACTAGGGAGGGTTTAAAGGGATATGGGACGAGATTACAGTCATAGTGATAGAGATGTACAGCATTGAAACAAACCCTTCGGTCCAACCCGTCCATGTCGACCAGACATCCCAAACCAATCTCGTCCCACCTGCCAGCATCCGGCCCATATCTCTCTAAACCCTTCCTATTCATATACCCACCCAGGTGCCTTTTAAATGTTGCAATTGTACCAGCCTCCACCACTTCCTCTGGCAGCTCATTCCATATATGTAACACCCTGTGTGTGAAAAAGTTGCCCCTTAGGTCTCTTTTATATCTTTGCCCTCTCACCCTAACCCTATGTCCTCTAGTTCTGGACTCCCCAAACCCAGGGAAAAGACTTTGTCTATTTATCCTACCCATGACCCTCATAATTTTGTAAACCTCTATAAGGTCACCCCTCAGCCTCTGACACTACAGGGAAAACAGCCCCAGCCTGCTCAGCCTCTCCCTATAGCTCAAATCTCCCAACGTTGGCAACATCCTTGTAAATCTTTTCTGAACCCTTTCACAACAGCTTTCCGATTGGAAGACCAGAATTGCACGTAATACTCCAACAGTGGCCTAACCAATGTCCTGTACAGACGCAATATGACCTCCCAACTCCTGTACTCAATACTCTGACCAATAAAGGAAAGCATTTCAAACGCCTTCTTCATTATCCTATCTACCTGTGACTCCACGTTCAAGGAGTTATGAACCCGCACTCCAAGGTCTCTTTGTTCAGCAACACTCCCTAGGTCCTTACCATTAAGTGTATAAATCCTGCTAAGATTTGCTTTCCAAAAATGCAGCACTTGGCATTTATCTGAATTAAACTCCATTGGCCACTTCTCAGCCCATTGGCCCATCTGGTCAAGATTCTGTTGTTATTTGAGGTAACAGATAACAACACTCCAATTTTCCAATTGGAGGTGTCCACTACACCTCCAATTTTGGTGTCATCTGCAAACTTACTAACTGTACCTCTTATGCTCGCATCCAAATTAATTATGTAAACGACAAAAAGTAGAGGACCCAGCACTGATCCTTGTGGAGATTAATGTAGAATATCTGGCTGGCATGATGAGTTGGACTGAAGCATCTGTTTCCATGCTGTACATTTCTATAACTCTCACCTCTGCTTCCGTCTACCACCTCTTCCCGAATCGAGATGCCCTACCTCCGCCTACCCCCCCAGAATGGAGACACCCTCATCTCAGTCTTCGCCTACCCCCCAGAATGGAGACACCCTCATCTCAGTCTTCGCCTACCCCCCAGAATGGAGACACCCTCATCTCAGTCTTCGCCTACCCCCCAGAATGGAGACACCCTCATCTCAGTCTTCGCCTACCCCCCAGAATGGAGACACCCTCATCTCAGTCTTCGCCTACCCCCCAGAATGGAGACACCCTCATCTCAGTCTTCGCCTACCCCCCAGAATGGAGACACCCTCATCTCAGTCTTCGCCTACCCCCCAGAATGGAGACACCCTCATCTCAGTCTTCGCCTACCCCCCAGAATGGAGACACCCTCATCTCAGTCTTC
>NC_057719.1:76432831-76454211 GCF_004010195.1 Chiloscyllium plagiosum
CTCGCCTTCCCAACCCCCCACAAATGGAGACATCCTCACCTTGACCTTCCCCACCCCTCCAAAGGAGGCACCCTCACCTCCGCCTTTCCTACTCCCCTCCCCCAATAGAGACATCCTCACCTCTGTCTACCACGCCCCTCCCCCAAACGGAGACAACCTCGCCTTCCCCTCCCTCGAATGGAGGCACCCTCACCATCGTCTATTACCATGTCCTGAATGGAGACACCTCCACCTCCACCACCCACCCAAATGGAGACACCCCCATCCACTCCTCCACAATGACCTCCCCCATGGAAAGATCTCCGTTCCCATGCCCCCCCTGGGGGTACCCCCGCCGAATGGAGACACTCTCACCTCTGCTGTCAACCGTCGCCATGTCCGCCCGTTGCCGCCGCGCGCGCACACACACGCAACGCGTCACCAGCCCGTGGCGCAGCCTGATGACGTCAGTCCCGACCCTGCCTGGGGCTCGGATGCGGGTCGCAGTGTCCTCCCGGACAGTGGAGGGGGCGGAGGGGAGGTGGGCATGTGGTAAAACCTGCGGTGAGGCTGCAGGCTGAATGTTTACCGCACTTTGGCCGGTGTTTTTTTTTAAATGTTCTTCCCCACCCACACACATATATAAATTATGACAGGTGTAGCCTGCCCATAGCCTTTCTGCCCTCCCCTCACTCGGAGCCTGTGGTTCGACAAGTTGACGCTCATTTGGTCTCTTGAGACCTTTAAGCGGCGCTCGTCCACCCCCAGGACCTCAGGAGTATAACCACCTGATGAAGGAGTAGTGCTCTGAAAGCTCCCAATTAAACCTGTTGGACTATAACCTGGTGTGTGATTTTGTACACTCCAGTCCAACACCGGCATCTCCAAATCATGTACTGTATAAATCTAGTCCCATTTGCCAGCGTTTGGCCTGTATCCTTCTAAACCCTTACTATTCATCTAACCAGCCAGATGCCTTTTAAATGTTGATCTTACCAGCCTCCACTACTTCTTCTGGGCAAAAACAAGGACTGCAGATGCTGGAAACCAGATTCTAAATTACAGTGGTGCTGGAAAAGCACAGCAATTCAGGCAGCGTCCAAGGAGCAGGAAAATCAACGTTTCGGGAACAAGCTATTCCTGATGAAGAGCTTTTGCCCGAAACGTCGATTTTCCTGCTCCTCGGATGCTGCCTGAACTGCTGTGCTTTTCCAGCACCACTGTAATCTAGAATCCACTACTTCCTCTGGCAGCTCATTTCATACACGTACTATGCTCTGCATGAAACAAGTTGCCTCTTGGGTCCCACTTAAACCTTTCCCCTCTAATGTTAAACCTATGCCCTTTAGTTTTGGACTCTTCCATTCCCAGGGTAAAGACCTTGCCTATTTACCCTATCCATGCTCCTCATGATTTTATAAAACCCCTATAAGGTCACCCCTCAGCCTCCGATGCTCCAGGTAAAATAGCCCCAGTCTATTCTGACTTCAGTTCTGGAATTTTGCATCAAAGGGCTGGCATCCCATTCTCTGCTTGTGCAGGCCATCCATCGCTTAATAGCTGGAAATTGGTGGGGCAGGGGGAGCTGGCAAGTCACCATTGCCACCTGCACAATTTGGCCCCAGGTGTGACAAACTGCAACCTCAGGGTTCCATGTTGATTTGCCCATGTTCTGAACATCCATAAATTCTGATCAGATTCAGAGAGATAATGGTGATGAATGCTGACAAGTTGTCATCGCCACTGTTCCAAAAAATTCAAGAACAAAGTGTCAAAGGAAACTTAAAGAAAAAACCTTCATAGCGTCATTGGACTTTTCCTTCATCCTCACTTCTGAGGGTTAGGCCGTGGCCTTCAATCAAGATTAGGGTGGTGCTCGAAATGCACAGCAGGTCAGGCAGCATCCGAGGAGCAGGAAAATCGACGTTTCAGGCAAAAGCCCTTCCTCAGGAATGCTTTGCAATGTTGTAAATACTGTTCAATTGAAGGTATCATGCTGAATTATACCAGCAGAGGGACTCTGCAAGCAGAAGTAGAAAGTAAGAAACTTTGAATATAGGAACCATGTTGTTTGTGTTCTTTTAATTCTTCTCTATCACAGGCTATTTCTATTCCTGAGAATTTCACATTAGTGATAAGAATAATCCAAATATGAAGGCATGTATCTTTTGGAAAGGTCTTGCCTCACGTCTGCTGAGAAAAATGTTGCCTAAGACATTTAAAGCTTCAGGGTTAGAAAATTAAGCTGTTTTAAAGCTACACAGACTTAGAAGAGTGAAGCAGGAAAGCTTTCCAAACAAATTCATTCACTACTGCTGAGAAAAATAATATTGTCTATGCCCGATCTACCATATATAGCCTTTTGGAGTATATCTGGAACCATCAGTTGCATTCCCACATTAGCAAATGTAGCTTTGGCTTTTGAAAACAAGTTTTTCCTATCACAGACGATAAAAGACAAAATATTTCACTTTTCCATTGCAGCTGTGTTGAAGCAAAAGATATTCTTGGAATATTTAACTCCAAAATGCCTACAGTTCAGCTACAAAGGCACTATCGTTCTATTCTAGAGTCAGTAAGAATACAATACATGAGACAATTGTCTTCAGATGCACAAAGCATAAAACAAATGAAACATCTGAACAGTTTAGCACCTGCTTGAGGCAAATAGCAGCCAAATGTGAGTTTGGTGAAGCTGAACTTGTCAGAAGAGAAGTCAAAACGTAAATAGTTGAAGGTTCAACCTTCACCAAACAGTATTAGAGAGACAGAACACTCAGAATTGTTGGAGCTAGCAAGGTCAACACCTCATTGGACAAGCATATGGACAAACATAGATGGGCTTCAGATTGGTATGACAGGTCGGCGGAACATCGAGGGCCGAAGGGCCTGTACTGCGCTGTAATGTTCTATGTTTTATGTTTGTTCTGAGTGCACAGCTGTAGCAATTGAGTCTACTAACAATGAAGACAACACCCCACATTTTCTAATGTGCCAAGAAATCACCTGAACAGCTGTCAAATAGAACCAAGAATATGGTTAGAGATTGATGCCTTGCCTGTGTGTGCATGTGCGTGCGTTCGTGACAGGGTGGGGATGTTTTTTTTTCAGTGTTTAAAAGAGGTACAGTGACTTCCAGGGGTATAAGTAAAGGGTCATCTCTCCAGCTTAATATTCGCTACTGAGCATTTATTAACATTCATTCATGGGATTAGGCCTGTTGAGTGGCTTGCTAGGCTATTTCAATTAAGAGTTTGGAATCAAAAGTAAGCTTGACCAGGAAAAGGATGGTAGACGTCCTTCCCTAAAGGGTATTAGTGATCCAGATAGCTAATGACGGCAATTGATTGTCAGTTGCATGGTCATCATTAGACTAGATTTTAATTCCAGATTGTTATTTAATTCAAATTTCTATATTGCCATAGTGGGATTCAAACCCATATCTCCTGGGTCTTTGAACTACTAGTCCAGTGACATCACAAATCTATAGTTTTCTCTTGTTGAATTTAATGACTTAAACTTTGATTTATATTCATTATTAATGTCATCTATATTAAGTTTGGGTTAGTGACATAAGTTTTCTGTGTGACTGAATTTGATAATTAACTTGTAAGTATTTCTGTAAAATCATAAAACCATACAGAATTTACAGTACAGAACAGGCCATTTGACCTATTATTTCTGTACCAGTTCCTGAAAGAGTTAGTCCTATTCTCCATAGCCTTATCTCCATAGCCCTCTAAATTCATCACTTTCAAATATATGTCCAGCTCTCTTTTGAAACCTCATGAAATCCCTCAGCAAGATGCAAATGTGAACAAATCAGTAAAACATTTCAGAGTTTCAATTTCAGACCCATTAGGTAGGTTGAAAATAATAAAGTGCTAAAACAGTTATTGTTCCAACTATTATGCACAGCAAGATCCCAGAGGCTGCAATATGTCAGAGGAGACATAATTTTTCTCTAGGGCCTGGTTAGGTTAAATATTTTCTGCAAATGCTGTGCAATAACCTCAAAGGCCTTTCCCTCTCTACCACTTTCATTCTCATCTCTTTTTCCAATGACTCTCACAACCATCATTTTATCAAACTGTCCTTCACACATTATTACTCTGACATTATAATGAGTCTTTAAGATAGGGTTTCACATTTAGTATTTTGATTTAGTCTTTGAGGAGTCATGTCTGGTATAGGGGGCTAACATGTTTATGTCAAATTATAAGGTTTAGTTACTTTAATGCCAGGTTTCAAACATTTTGAAAACTACGAGGCTGCAGGACACAGAAACCCTTAAAAAATGGAAATTAAACATCAGGATAATAAATAGACACAACTCACAAGGTGCCGCAAGATGCATCCTGTTAAACAGGCTTCGGGCCTCAGGGGTGTGTTCCCTATGGAGCATGCTCTCATTCAAAGTTGTCTTGGTCCCAAGCTTTCCCTTTTTGGATCTTCAAATGAACAAAAATCTGTGGGTCATGTGTAACTTTGGCAGTACCGATGTATTCGTGTTTATCTTAGGATGTTTTACAAGTTGGCAAGGTAACCATTATGCTTCAAAGGCTGGTAGAAATTTCTAGAGTTAGGGGTTTTTAAAAGTTTCAGGGGAAACATCCATAAGCCTAGGAAGAGACCTTTTTTTAAAATTTTATTTTGGGCAGTTCCATGAAATCTTTGTTTGGAGATGGTTATATAGAGCAGTGCTTTCACCCAAAACCTCTGCCCTCTAGTCCTGGACTTCCCCTCCCAGGGAAAAGACTTGGTCTGTTTATCCTATCCATGTCCCTCATGATTTTATAAACCTCTATGAAGTCACCCCTCAGCCTTCAATGCTCCAGGGAAAACAGCCCCAGCCTATTCAGCCTCTCCCCGTAGCTCAAATCCTCCAACCCGGGCAATATCATCGTAAGTCTTTTCTGAACCCTTTCAAGTTTCACAACATCCTGAGACCAGAATTGCACACAATATTCCAAAAGTGGCCTAACCAATGTGCTGTACAGCCGTAACATGACCTCCCAACTACTATACTCAGTGCTCTAACCAATAAAGGAAAGCATACCAAACGCCTTTTTCACTATCCTATCTGCCTGTGACTCTACTTTCAAGGAGCTATGAACCTGCACTCCAAGGTCTTCTTGTTCAGCAACACTCTCTAGGATCTTACCATTAAGTGTATAAGTCCTACTAAGATTTGCTTTCCCAAAAATGCAAAACTTTGCATTTATCTCAATTAAACTCCATCTGCCATTTCTCAGCCCATTGGCCCATCTGATCAAGATCCTGTTGTAATCGGAGGTAACGTTCGCTGTTGACTAAATCCTCCAATTTTGGTGTGACCTGCAAACTTACTAACTATACCTCCTACGTTCATATCCAAATCATTTATGTAAATGACAAAAAGTAGAGGACCCAGCACCAATCCTTGTGGCATTCCACTGGTCACAGGACTCCAGTCTGAAAAACAACCCTCCACCACCAACCTCTGTCTTCTACCTTGGAGCAAGTTCTGTATCCAAATGGCTAGTTCTCCCTGTATTCTATGAGATCTAACCTTACCAACCAGTCTCCCATGGGGAATCTTTGTCAGACGCCTTACTGAAGTCCATATAGTCCTGGTGCATGTGGAGACGAGTTGGCGTGGCATTCCAAAGGAATGAGAAGGCAGCACTAAGGGTATGTAGAGTTAGTGCTGTAGGAGGCTGAGGGGAAAGAGCCTTGGTGGGGATTAGCAGCACGAGCAGAGATAGAGTGAGTGTGAGTTGGTAGAGAGAAGAATGTGGCACATACCCCCTGGCAGAGAAGAGACTATCTTTGTCCTTGCAGCATTGCTGACCATTCAAATGCACCCTGGACATGGCACTAACCCAAGCAGCCACCTCAGGCACAGTCTGCTGGCGTCTCCTCCTCTGCTAGTCTTCCTGGAAGAGGTTACCTCTTTGTTACACCACCTAACCACTCCAACCTCCTGTCAGAGAAACATCGTGCCATCTTCCCCTTCACCATGTTCAGATTCTGTTCATCAATGAGCAGGGCAACTTTGAAAAGCTAATGCTAAGCCTGATTTATTGCATGTTTTAATGATGGGAAGGACACAATGGATGTCAGTCATTGCACAGAGCAAAGCATTATTCCAGAAATGGTGCATGGTAAGACAGGGCACAAGTTGAACTTGGGAGACACCCATATGACGAGGTGGGTAATTAATAAAGTGAGTTTGCTAAGATAGGATGAGTAAGATAGATCTTGTCATGAGAAACCCTCCCAAAAGTTCAACACAACTCGAACTTTGTCAAAGAAGTGTAAGATTCAACCCATAGAAACTGATGACTCTCAGTCATTCATATGATAATTTAGTAAAGGTCAACTAAAGAATATTACCCAGGGCTACTTTATTTCAATGTAATTAACCTTCTCCATTTTGTATAATTCTATTTCTCCAGTGCATTAATTTTGTAATATTTGAATTTTGTTGGGTTGGTACCAGCAACTTACATTTATATAGTATCTATTCCAAGATACTGAAGCAGAGTTCATGCCATGATGAAGGCTTATTGTATGTTATTATTGTTATTATTTGGAAGCTTGGTCTAATCACAATGAATAAAAAAAAAAGACATCATGCACTTTAATATGAAGCAAATTTATTAACTTAATATATATTAGAGACATATAAACTAATGAGTGAATAAATTAGCTTAAGCTACATAACGTACATACATACGAATAAGTGAATCCCACACTGCCTTCTGTTATCGAGGTCTTTGGTGACGATGGCACTTGGAGCTCTATCTCAGAATCCATGTCACCAGTCTCATAACACCAGCCCAGTGGTGAAATGTGCAATGAGTAGGACAAAGACCATGATATTAATACTTTGTTTTCTTTATTCATTCACAAGAAGAGGGTGTCACTAGCTAGGCAACATTTATTGCCCATCCCTAATTGCCCAGAGGGCAGTTAAGAGTCAACCACATTGCTGTGGGTCTGGAGTCACATGTAGGCCAGACCAGCTAAAGGATAGCAGCTTCCTTCCCTAAAGGACATTAGTGAACCACATGGATTTTTCTGACAATCCACAATGGATTCATGGTCATAATTGAACTCCTAGTTCCAGATTTTTTTTATTGAATTCAAATTCTACAACTTGCCATGGCAGGATTTGAACCCAGCTCCCCAAAACATTATCTGGGTGTCGAGATAAATAGTTCAGTAATAATACAATTAAGCCATCACCTCTCCCAATACTATTGAGTCTAAGAATCTCTATTTTGTGATACTCTCAGTGCTTTTCCAGACATTCCGTTGTGCAGAAAATAAGTTGAAAATATTTCAAGGCAGCTCTGTGTTCACTGAAAAAAAAAGTTCCCACAGCCAGTCAAGGTTATGCAGCTACATCCCAGCCAAACAAGCATGTTTCCCGCACCAGGCCTATTTTCATGTACTTTTTCACTTCGCTTCAATTGCTCATTGTCATGTACAATTCACCCTTAACTATTAACCCTTAATAGAATCATAGAGTCATAAGGATGTACAGCACAAAAACAGACCCTTTTGTCCAACCCGTCCATGCCGACCAGATGTCCCAACCCAATCTAGTTCCCACCTGCCAGCACCTGGCCCACATCCTCTAAACCCTTCCTATTCATATACCCATCCAAATGCCTTTTAAATGTTGCAATTGTACCAGCCTCCACCACTTCCTCTGGCAGCTCATTCCATACATGTACCACCCTTTGTGTGAAAAAAGTTGCTCCTTAGGTCTCTTTTATATCTTTCCCCACTCACTCTAAACCTATGCCCTCTAATTCTGGATTCCCCCACCCCAGGGAAAAGACCTTATCTATTTATCCTATCCATGCCTCTCATGATTTTATAAACTTCTATAAGGTCATCCCTTAGCCTCTGACACTCCAGGGAAAACAGTCCCAGCCTGTTTAGCCTCTTCCTATAGCTCAAATCATCCAACCCCGGCAACACCCTTGTAAATCTTTTCTTGAACCCTTTCAAGTTTCACAACATCATTCTGATAGGAAGGAGACCAGAATTGCACACAATATTCCAAAAGTGGCCTAACAGCCAACGCATGATCTCCCAACTGCTGTACTCAGTACTCTGACCAATAAAGGAAAGCATACCAAACGCCTTCTTCACTATCCTATCTACCTGCGACTCTACTTTCAAGGAGCTATGAACCTGCACACTTTGTTCAGCAACACTCCCTAGGTCTGAATCTATACATTTTTAAGCCCAATACTACAATGCGTTAAGATAGGAAAGGCATAGATCTAGTTTCATTTTTGATTCTCTGAGAGGCATAGGAGTGTCTGGAAATTTGTTTACATGCATTTAAATGGGGCTTTTAAAAGTCTTGAGGTGAATGGTTCAGTCCTTTGGAGACAAGAGTAGAACAGAAGAAAGTATTGAACTGGTGCATAGCAACAAAGGTGCCATGACTCATGCAGACAGAGGCAGAACCAAGGTCTTTAGAATGGTCAAGTGAGTGTGTAGGTTCTTTCAGCGAGAGGAGCAGTTAATTCAAAGCATTAAAGGCCTCCATTATGAGCAGCACAGTTTAGCCGCTGCCAAACAGTCAGGATAGAAGAAAAATCCAATGTGGTTTAATGTCAAAAAGAAAGAAATCTCTCAAAACTGAGCATTTGGAAGAGGTGCTAAGGAACCCATGTTAATAAATAAGTGAGTTATGCTCATTGTTTAAGGGTGTCAAGAAGACTTTACAAAAGTAGTTTTAAATGAATGAATAAATTTGCCATAAAGAAATCAGTTACAACCACACATAATGAACAAAGAAGTTAAAACTGGAAACAGGTGACCTGGCACTGAGATTTGAAGTTTGCAAGATTGTTGAGGATAAACAAGTTGAATATTTATTTCTGAAATTTATTACATGACTTTCAAGTGATTCTCATCCATTTCTTTTCTAAGAGCATAGTTCCATAAACTGAGGAATAGGAGGAGGTCACTTGACCATTCAATGAGATCTTGGCTGATCTGATAATGCTCAACTCCACTTTCCAGCTTTATCCCCATAACACTTGATTCCTTCCCTGATTATAAATCTGTCTGCCTCAATCTTGCATATACTTAACGATCCAAACTCGATAGCCCTATGTGTAAAAGATTTCTCAGATTCACTACACATTGAAGAGAGAAAAATGATCTCTGTCTTAAATGGATTTCCCCCTACTGAGCTTATGCCCTCCAGTCCTTGACCTTTCCACAGTGGGAAGCAATCTCTCAGCATCAACCCTGTAAAGCTTCTGAAGAATCTTATATGTTTCAATAAGGTCTCCTCTCATTATCCTGAACTCCAATGAATACTGGCCCAATCTACACAACCTCCCCTCACAAGAAAATCCCTCCATATCTAGTATCAACCAAGTGACTACCTTTTATTTTGTACGTAATAAATTTTGATGTTCTTTGATTAACAATACATTGACAACCTCTTGTGAGTATGTTCAATGACTGACCACCACAGTAAACAAATTGCAAAATTGAAACTATGATCTATCAAACCAAGTTTCACTTTGGGATCAAACTTGACTCATTACCAACCACAGATCATAACAATGAAATGACCACCCTGCAGTGAAAGCATTCAGGCTGGATAGTTGATATTTACAAACATGTTAGGCAGAGCTAATTACCATTCAGCATATATATTATGATCATCTCTAACTTTTCATTTTCATTTAACATATTGGAAAAAGATTTTCCAGATACCTTGCAGCATGACCTTTTCTTAATGAATGTGTTTGTATATTCATATTTATCAGAGCGACCTCGTGATTATACTGCAGATGCTGGAAATCTGAAAAAAAAATAATGTGCTGGAGAACCTTGGAAAGCCTGGAAGCCCCTGAGCAGAGGGAAACAGAGTTAGTGGTTCAAGTCTGGTATAACTGTTCTCTAGAAATAGTACCAGTGACATTGGATGGATAAATCATCTGACATAGTGAGCTGAGTTTTACCAGAAATTGGTGAAGTGCTAATTTTGGTGAATTTCATGGAGGACTTCTCTCCTTCATTGGAGCTCCTGCACATCTGAATTGTTTCTTGTGTAATAGTCAGAGCTTGAACAAGAAATTGAGACCCAACAATTTAAATCCCTCCAAGCCTTGGTGTATTATTTAATCTGTTCACCTATCGCACTCTGCCATTACCAATATCCATCAGTTTTACCTCCAGTTAAAATCAAGCCCTTGTGGCGTAGACTCCTAAACTCGTGAAAACCCAATTCTTCTTGAGCTATGTCTCATGTACCTGAGAAGCCTCTTTTATAAGCATGATTTGGAGATGCCAGTGTTGGACTGGGGTGCACAAAGTTAAAAATCACACAACACCAGGTTACAGTCCAACAGGTTTAATTGGAAGCACTAGCTTTCAGAGTGCTGCTCCTTCATCAGGTGGTTGATAATCTGGTGTTGTGTGATTTTTAAGCTTTATAAGCATGGACACCAAAACGTGAACAATTTGTTGAGTCGAGTGGTAACTTCTCCAGAGACCCAGCAGATTTACAATGTATCTCATGTGTGATTTATTTAGTACACAACATGACAGAAAGCTTTCTTTATCTTTGCTAAATTATGTACATCTACTAGTATGGCAGTGCTTTGTCATCAATGGGAAGCAGAATATGGAATAAACACAGTCTTCAATGTTTTAAGTTACAGATGCCAATAAATTCCAGAATCAACCAGAGACAAGTAACAATCCCCCCATCACCACCCACTGTCTGTGTCCAATTTGCATGGATAACCTATCAATCAAAGTGTTGTCAAGGAACAGCACGGTGGCTCAGTGGTTAGCACTGCTGCCTCACAGCACCAGGGACCCAGGTTCAGTTCCAACCTTGGGTGACTGTCTGTGTGGAGTTTGGTCATTCTCCTAGTGTCTGCGTGTGTTTCCTCCGGGTGCTCCGGTTTCCTCTCCCAATCCAAAGATGGGCAGGACAGGTGAATTGGCCATTCTAAATTGCCCATAGTATTAGTTACATTAGTCAGGGGTATTCTCCTAGTGTCTGCGTGGGTTTCCTCCGGGTGCTCCGGTTTCCTCTCCCAATCCAAAGATGTGCAGGTTAGGTGAATTGGCCGTGCTAAATTGCCCATAGTGCTAGGTGCATTAGTCAGAGGGAAAATGGGTCAGGGTGGGTTACGCTTCGGAGGGCCGATGGACCTGTTTCTGCACTGCAGGGAATTTAATTTTTAATTTAAAACAGTTTTCATGAGAATCCAACAGACTGTAAGAAGCCAATAGGTGGCGCAATAGGAATGCAATTGTACCAGGCAGTAAAACTGCAGTCTGTCACTTTCTGCAGATGGAGATGGGGTTTCACGTACTTCAAAGATATTTGACCAACATAAGGATTGCACATCTTGTGTTCTGCATGTGGTAGGAATACATTATTGTCTGCAGGGTTTTATTTCGTTTCAATATGTAGAGCAGAAACTACTCAGTATGGCATGACGGATAAAAACAATGACTGCAGATGCTGGAAACCAGATTCTGGATCAGTGGTGCTGGAAGAGCACAGCAATTCAGGCAGCATCCGAGGACAGGCATGACGGATGTCAGCTCCAGGGAAGTTCCAATTCATGGCATGTTATCGGTGCATTCTCAAGAATGGCTGAAGGCAGAATCTAGCAGTTCATGAAGCTAACCTCTTTCCCCACATGGTTTTAAGAAATGTTTACTTGTGAAAGGAAGTGGTAATGAAACTTCTTATAAGTTTTGATTTTTGCTGACTTTTTGTCAATACTTGTTTGAAATGGTTATTTATTTTACTATCTTCATAATATTTACATGAAACATTCATTCTGTTGAGTTTGGGTTAGGGGAAAGGTGAGGAGCCAGTGATGTGTACACGATGGATTGTATCAAGCTATTCTGCAAATGTAAAAATTGAAGGAAGCCATTGAAACTAGGGCATCTCCCTGGTACGAAAAGGTTACCTAACTTCACAGAATTTCTCACAGAAACTAGTTCAATATTCCATGTCTTTTCCAAAGACCTTAAATGATCTATCACCTCACACGCTGCAGCCCACCTTTAACATATAAATCACCTTACTGAAGTTTCTACAGCTGCCATCGTTCCAAAATGGTTCTCAAAGTCACAAATCACATTTACAATTTGATAAATTATTCCTCCTGGTTCTTTTTGACTTAACTGTAGCCTTTGAAACCATTGATTTCACCAACTTCCAACTTTTCTCAAAATACCTTCAAGCTTAAAGGAATTAAATTTGACCAGTGCCATTCTTAATTGTGATAAATTATTCCTCCTGGTTCTTTTTGACTTAACTGTAGCCTTTGAAACCATTGATTTCACCAACTTCCAACTTTTCTCAAAATACCTTCAAGCTTAAAGGAATTAAATTTGACCAGTGCCATTCTTAATTGTATAATCAGCAAAAGAAAAATCACCTGTCATGGCATCTCCTCCAAACCTCCACCATTAAATCTGGACCCCAGGAGATCGATCATTGCCCATTTTACTTTCTCATTTGTGTGTCCCCGGCAATGTTGTCTGAAAACCATCACCTCCCTTTCCGATCTATCATATCGCATATCTGCTTAGTAAGTGTCAGATCAAGCAGAACAATTTTCTGAAATCAAGTATCGTAAAGCTCAATGGTATTGGTCCCAAACATAAACTCTAACCTAGTTCCATTTCACTCCATGGCAACGGTCTGAGGCTGAACAAGATTGTTCGCATCTTGGTGTCATAATTTATCTCAGGATCAGCTCCTGTCTACATCCTCATCATTATTTCCAACGCTGTTAACATAACTCAATTCTTTTCAAGTCTCTGCTCATCTGGTGCTCAAGCCTTCTTTTGTTATCTCTAGACTTGATATTCCAACACACTCATGATTGGACTTCCTTGGAAACATGAGGCCATCTAACACCTCTGATGCCTATGCGCTGACTCACAAAGTTGTCTTCAACCATTACCAATGCATTCACTGACCTATATTAGTTCCCATTTAAAAAAAAAATTAGTTTCAAATCTGTCCCTGGCTTTCTACCACCACTATCACTGTTGTGGAAAGAGTGCTACAAGTTGTCTTGTACCTTCAGTCTTGTTGTGGAGCAGACGAAAACCCACTGGAGAAATATTGAAGGCCTCAAAGACACAGCTTTAAATGTCTACTAATGTAGGATGAACTGTAGGTGTTTGATATGAAATTCAGAAAGAGAACAAAACATATTCACAGAAAATCCAGCAGAAAGATCAAAGCCAAGATATAGGATTTATATCCAGAAACAAAAACTGGAGAAACTCAGCAGGTCTGGCAGCATCTGTGGATGGAAATCAGAGTAAGTGTTTTGGTTCCAGTGACCCTTCTTCAGATCTGATAGTGGTGGAGGTAAAGATAGGCTTGCAGGAGTCGGGGGAGAAATAAGCCATTGTTGGAAGTAGAACCCAAAAGAGCCAAGTGATCCAAAAAAATCCTATCTCCACCTATCATTTACTCTTTTCCCCTCCCTAACCCCTATCTTCTGCATATATACACTAACCTTTTCCTAGCTACTATCAGTTCCAAAGAAGGGTGACTGGAACCAAATGTGAACTCTGATTTCTTTCCACAGTTGCAAGCAGACCTGCTGAGTATTTACAGCGATTTATGTTTTTGTTTCCGATTTCCAGCATCCACAGCTCTTTAGTTTTTTTTTTAAAAATATAATAATTTATATATTGTTGAGGACACCATGTAAAAGAAAAGGAAACATGTCCAGCACTGGGAAAGCAGTGTCCTCACTGGAAGAAACTGAATAATTTTGCTGGAAAGAAGATAAACTGGCTGCTGGAGAGATGACGACTCCAGTGTATCAGTCTACACCATTCAGCAGGTTGGCACTGCCTGGAAAATATTTCAAAGTGGTAAATAATTTGTAGCTTTTAAGATTGTGACTGCAAAAGGAGTACATTAAATTAATGTGCAGTATCAGATAGAGATTGCCAATGTAAATAACAACGTGAGCTTCCAGATCTGTGCAAAGTGGCTTAAGATGGTGACCTGAAAATGAAGCCCTTGAAGATAAAGTTGAGGTTGGACACTGGAATAGTACTTGTTGCAAGATAAGAAATGAAGCTGATATCTGCATGCAATAAGAAGAACCAAAAGATCTACAATTCTAGATAGTAGACTTGAGGTAAAGTATTCTTGTCTCATCGGAGACAAATCTAAAGTGTGGACTGGTAGAGCTACATGTACCAGAAGAGATTTGCAGGATATTGACTACTGAACAAATCCTAAAACAATCGCAAAGATGTTCTCGCAGGTTTTGGATGCCTTCCATTGGGTACCATCTTGAAGTAGTCGAAAACGCAGGACCAATTCAGTGTCTGACAAGTTAAGTTCCACCTCCTCTCAAATCCAGTTTCAAGTCCGGGATCTGGAAAAGAAGGCAAGGCTTGGAATCAATACCAAAGAAAGCTAAAGAGCCATTCACAAAATGACAACGATTACCAATAAGGTTGAAGGATACAGACATCAGTCATTGTGACATTTCAGGTATTGTGATGAGCCACAGTGGCCCTCAATTCGCAAATTAAGAATTCATGCACTTCATAATTACTGGGAATTTCAACTTCAATGTTCTCTCCACATTATCCCTCGTTACGTAGAAAGATTGATCAAACAGTTAAAATCATCAATTGGATCATTAAAAAATCCAACACAGGATTTGTACAAAGCAAACCCACTGAAGGTATGGTAAGTCATCCAGTCTAGTCACTAATGTAATGTCACACTCAAACTACATTTCAAATAACTGAAAAGTACTGAATTTAGAGTATTAAATGGCATGAGTGATAATGTCAAAGTGAAATGACAAAAAGCCAAATTTCATTTTCATAAAACTGCCAAATCATTGCCAAAGCTTAGCATTGGAGTGCTGATCAGTGTAATCATACATTGCTCTCAATAGAAGTCAGTTATCTGAAAAGCCTTCCATTCGGTGTTTGGTTGCCCTTCAGCACCACACTCCTGATCTTTGGGCACCTGATATGGAGAGGGATGGGCAGATGGGAGGATCACCTCATAAAAGTTTCCTCCTGCACCTGCCAGGCTGGCTATAAACAGGGTCCAGACAATGGGCTGTGGGGAAGTCATCTCTGCTGCCTGCCTGCCCCTCTTCTGCGGTAACGTTCGAGTCCAGGTGTCCTTGGAGAGGGAGCATGCTGTTACCACCAATGCTCTCACTGTCTTTAAGGGGAGGTGGAAATTGTGAGGAACGGCATGCTTTATTGCCCCCTCCAAGTCCATTTTGATTTTTCCCCTCCTCCCCCAAACCCTGCCCCCCTTTCACCTTTTGTATGACTGCATTGCCCTTAACAGGATTTGCTGATAAATGTTTCATTAGCCACATGAGGGTTTTCTTGGTGATTGAAAAACCTGTAGTAAAAGCTTCGCACAATGGTGTATTTTTAGTGTGTTACTATATAAAACTTATGTATCATACACACACACATACAAAATCACAGCTGATATGGGACAAACATAAGCATTATTTCTGAGCCCTCTTGGGTGCAGTGGTAATGTGGGGCATAAAACAAGATAGAAGTCAGTCCATTTGGCAACTTAGGACATGTGGAGAGATGTTGTAACCTCAACCATATGTGGTAAATATGCAATTGGAAAAAGATGCACTTCTGCAGCACAAAGTTGATGAGGAAGATGTGATATCGGAGTACAAAGTAACCATCAGTGCCAAAGTCAACCATTCCACAAGAAAGGCAATGGATTAGCATCAGCAGTTACCATAGCAGCAACAATGGATATAGAAATGGTATTCAGAGAGAGAAAAAAAATCCATCAACCTAGGAACTGCCAACAATAGGCACACAATTACTGTCCATTTCAATGCTGCACTGACAACTATCATTGTAATGCTGCTGCAAGGACAATGTGCACTCATGTACATGCATCCAGCTTATGGACTAGACCAGGCTGGATATCCTGGCTCTCCACATACCATCTTGGCATTCACTCAGTCTGAGCCTACTTGGATGCTCACAGCATCCCTGTCTTGCCTTCTTGTACTTTGTCCGTTCAGCCAGAAATACCATGCTCAGATTATTTCTGCCTTGCCTTTTAGGGGAGACACACAGAAAGGAAACTTGTCATATCTGTCAACAATTTCAGTCAAGTCAAGTAAGTCAAGGGAAGTCCGAATACTAGTCAGAGGATTGGAAATGGTCAGCTCTCAGCATGGTTAGAGTCAGGATCCTCCCCACATAAGGGATGAGGAGCTGAGTATTGGGCTACCCACCAGCTGTCCTGTCTCTCTGAACTATTGTAGGCTGTTCAGCTGCCAGAATGAGAGAGGGACAGGTATGTCAGGAGATGGAAGTGGATGGCACAGCTGTTACTTTTGCTGCAAGTGGGAAGGTGTCTGGAACAAGTGAGCAGGCCAGAGAGTTAAGGGTTAGTGGTGTTAGGAGTTGGAGTAGGTGGCAGTAAGTGAGGGAAGATGCTTCATTGAGAATGGAAGAACATGAGCGTTGGTGGGAGTTGGGTACCATGGCTGGGATAGAGTGAGCATGAGGTATTGCGAGAGAAGATGATGGCACTTAGGATGGCGGAAGTCATTGACAAAACAGTAACAGTAACAAATTAACAGTACAAGACAGTACTGGCACCTGCCCTGACCCAGGTGGGAATGTAACAGTGCTTGTTTGGGTGCACAACAGCCTTCTAAAAAGGGGGAACGTGTGTCAGGGATGCTGAGAAATTCCATGAAACGTAGTGAACGCCGAGTCGTTCCCGGAGCAGCGTGTGATAAGCTGAACCCAGAATCAGATAGGAGAGATACCATGGGGTGCGGTAAGTAATCAATATGGTGAGTTTGGGAAAGTATAGCAAGAGAATTTGTCGACCTCACGGCATATAGGCCTCCAAAATACCTGATAATACACTGACTCGGCCAAAAATACCTAAGATTCAGCAATGCATATGCAGAGGCAGCCAAAAGGTTGGACAGACTGGAATTAGCAAATACTTTATGTCCACCCTTGATGATTTTCTTCATAGCTCTTTATATACTCGATAACTGGTAGGTGCAAATGATAGTGCGTGTGCCAATTTGTTTACTTTTGCATGGAATGTTGGGAATAATGCCTTTGCCCATTGTACACTATTAGCTATTGTCATATGATGTCAGTTGTAGTTGCTTTCAGTTTGGATGAGAAGCAATGAACATGGTACAATCCTCAGAATCAAGGGAGATATCGGTGGTCCTTTGATTCTATCATTTTGATTAGATTCCCTATAGTGCGGAAACAAGCCCTTCAGCTCAACAAATCCACACTGACCCTCCGAAGAGCAACCTACCCAGACCCATTCCCTTCTGAATGATGCATTTAACACTATGGGCAATTTAGCACCCGGAGGAAAACCACATGGACATGGTGAGAATGTGCAAACTCCACACAGACAGTTGCCCGAGGTGGGAATTGAACCCGGGTCCCTGGCGCTATGAGGCAGCAGTGCTAACCACTGAGCCACCGTGCCACCCTTGAGCATTCCTAAGTTTAATCACTGCACTATTGGCTGCTGTGCCTTTAGCGGACTACTCTCAAGTACTGGAATCCCTTCCCTAAATCAGTCTCTCTCTCTAACGCTCTTTTCCACTTAAGACATTCCTTAACATCTACCTCTTTTAGCTAATGTGTTGAAATAACTGTACAGAGGCCAGTATCCCATCACCAAGCCACCCTTTATTTACTAGAGCACAGTACACAGACTGTAGCCAGTTAGCTCAGAGTCAGTCCTCAGCTGAGAAGATTCACAGTAATTTACAAGGGAGAGGAGTGGCAAAGCCAGGCCCCAAACTCCACTGTTCAAACAGTTTTCAGGGAAATGAGGACAAACCTCAAATCCCACTTTAAGTCATCACAAAACAGTAACAGTAACAAATTAACAGTATAAGACAGTCCAATTACATAACAAACAGCACAGAGTACAGACTATTCTTCCCCCCCCCCCAAACACTGTAAGCCACCCATCCCTCCCACTTTGTGGCCACTTGAAGGCAGTCTGCTCTTTTGTCCCTGCTGGTTTTCGGTCCACACCACGTCCCTTCCGGCTCCTCCCAGACCCAGGGAGGCTCAAGACAGTACAGATGATAAACCCAACAAATAAGACAAAGTCAATTATCAGAGTCCCTTCTGGTACCAGGTCTGTTACCATAATCAGTTCTCTTCAAAATGTAGAGTCCATTCCAATGAACAGAGTCCACTCCAGTATACAAAGTGCATTGTAAAAAATAGGGTCCACTCTAGTCTACAGCATCCATTGCTAAAAGCATAGTCCACTCCTAAAGGCAGCAACCACACACATGTTTTCAGTCTCCATAGAGACCTGGCTCATCCATAGAGAACCAGGCCCACTCACAGAAACACATACATTGAAAAGGTGCAGTTAACTCAGGATTTGGTCCACTCCCAAACTTCAGGCTGCATCAATTGCTCACCTCCCAGCACACACATAAGTGTTCAGTCTTTACAGAGGCCTAGTCCTAGGGCGAGGCCTATCCACAGGAGCAGCTCATCTGGAAAGATGTATTTTCTCACAGGAGCTCAGTCCAAACACCAAAAGAAAACCAGAGTCCAAGGCCTAAGCCCTGCCACAAAATTAACATAGTCCTTTTCTCAAAGTAAAAGGGAAAAGAGTAACACAGGCTGTAACCAGCCAATGAAACAACAATCCCCTAATGAGAACTGAATTACACCTGGAACATATTGACTGTGTGGATCAGGCAATTTAGAAATCAGTCCTCAATAAAGAAGGAATATGCATCATCTCTCCCTCCAACTCTATTTTGATTTAGTCCCTACCCTCCCCTTCACTGTTTTGATCACACAGCACTGCCCTTTGATGTGAAGGGCAGTGCTTGTCACTGGCCACCCGGGTGTTTTCCTATCTTCCTGGTGGTGGAAATTGAATAAAGATTTAAAAAAAAAAACCGCAAGCACGCACTTTGTGTCTTCCACAAAAAAAAGGAAAAAATAAATAAAGAAGGAATATGCATCATCTCTCCCTCCAACTCTATTTTGATTTAGTCCCTACCCTCCCCTTCACTGTTTTGATCACACAGCACTGCCCTCTGATGTGAAGGGCAGTGTTTGTCACCGGCCACCCGGGTGTTTTCCTATCTTCCTGGTGGTGGAAAAAAAAATTTAAGCGAAACTTAATGGTACCTTTGAACAAGCTAAATAGGAGACCCTACAAGTGACTTTCCGAGATGCTTTGCTAAGAGGATATCTAAGGATAAGACACAAGTTCATTAAAATACGACATGTGATTAATTCTAGCCTCATTAATGAAAGGGTGTTGTCCCATTCGTTAGCATCACCAGTTCGAACAAGGGGTGTAAATCTCAACCCATAAACCAGTCAGCCTAACTCATTAAACAGCTATGAAACAACAGCTAAGGTTATTTTGTAGTAATCAGTTATTTCTTTGACGTTATTCACAATATTAAGAAATAGGTTTTCGTTAAAGATTCTTCAGATAATCATAGAAATAGATTTCAACATAATTATAGATACATATATAACTAAAGTATAATAGAAGCATTAGGGAATAAACACTGTTTTGATCACACAGCACTGCCCTTTGATGTGAAGGGCAGTGTTTGTCACTGGCCACCCGGGTGTTTTCCTATCTTCCTGGTGGTGGAATTTGAATAAAGATTCGTGCACTTTGTGCCTTTCACTGTGTCTCACACCTGCACACACACACCATGGGTGCGGGGAAAAAAAATATAAGCACTACCGCACTTAGATGGTAGTGTGGGGGTTAAAGAAAAAAAAATATATCCAGGAAAGTTGCACTTTGTGTCTTTCACTGTGTAAGAAAAAAAAACAAACTAGCTAGGGCCTGGGTGTCCTTGGAGAAGGAGCACGTGGTGTCCACCAAATAAACAGCAGTCAGGTGAATTGGCCATGCTAAAAATTGCCCGTAGTGTTAGGTAAGGGGTAAATGTAGGGGTATGGGTGGGTTGCGCTTCGGCGGGGAGGTGTGGACTTGTTGGGCCGAAGGGCCTGTTTCCACACTGTAAGTAATCTAATCGAGTAATCTAATCTAATCTAATCTAAACCCTGGAATTGTTCAGGGAGAGGTGGGCGCCGCAGGGAGTGGAGTGCATAACTTCTCCCTCCAATTCTATTTTGATTTAGTCCCTACCCTCCCATTCACTGTTTTGATCACACAGCACTGCCCTTTTTATGTGAAGGGTAGTGTTTGTCACTGGCCACCCGGGTGTTTTCCTATCTTCCTGGTAGTGGAAATTGAATAAAGATTCGTGCACTTTGTATCTTTCACTGTGTCTCACACCTGCACACACACACCATGGGTGCTGGGGATAAAATAAACACTACCGCACTTAGGTGGTAGTGTGGGGGTTAAAATAATAGAAAAAAAAAAAAAAGATAACAGGAGTGTTATGGGTGCTGGGGAAAAAAATAAGCACTACCGCACTTAGGTGGTAGTGTGGGGGTTAAAAGAAAAAAAAATAAACAGCAGTATTCCCTACCCTCCCCTTCAAAAAAAAAGAATAAAAAAAAACTAAACAAAAAACAAACTAGCTAGGGCCTGGGTGTCCTTGGAGAAGGAGCACGCGGTGTCCACCAACACCCTGGAATTGTTCAGGGAGAGGTGTGCGCCGCAGGGAGTGGAGTGCATCATTTCTCCCTCCAACTCTATTTTGATTTAGTCCCTACCCTCCCCTTCACTGTTTTGATCACACAGCACTGCCCTTTGATGTGAAAGGCAGTGTTTTGTCACTGGCCACCCGGGTGTTTTCCTATCTTCCTGGTGGTGGAAATTGAATAAAGATTGGTGCACTTTGTGTCTTTCACTGTGTCTCACACCTGCACACACACACCATGGGTGCTGGGGATAAAATAAGCACTACCGCACTTAGGTGGTAGTGTGGGAAAAAGGAAAAAAAAACAAAAAAAAAACAAACTAGCTAGGGCCTGGGTGTCCTCGGAGAAGGAGCACGCGGTGTCCACCAACACCCTGGAATTGTTCAGGGAGAGGTGGGCACCGCAGAGAGTGGAGTGCATCATTTCTCCCTCTAACTCTATTTTGATTTAGTCCCTACCCTCCCCCTTCACTGTTTTGATCACACAGCACTGTCCTTTGATGTGAAGGGCAGTGTTTGTCACTGGCCACCCGGGTGTTTTCCTATCTTCAAAAAAAAGTAAACAGGAGATTCCGCAGGGAGTGGAGTGCATCATTTCTCCCTCCAACTCTATTTTGATTAAGTCCCTACCCTCCCCTTCACTGTTTTGATCACACAGCACTGCCCTTTGATGTGAAGGACAGTGTTTATCACTGGCCACCCGGGTGTTTTAAAAAAAAA
>NC_057719.1:76454357-76585008 GCF_004010195.1 Chiloscyllium plagiosum
AAAATAAGCACTACCGCAGTTAGGCGGTAGTGTGGGGGTTAAATTTTTAAAAAAACTAAAAAAAAAGAAAAGAAGAAAAGAGGAAAAAAAAAGAAACAATGCACCTGCACTTTGTGTCTTTCACTGTGTCTCACACCTGCACCCACACACCATGGGGGCTGGGGAAAAAATAAGCACTACCGCAGTTAGGCGGTAGTGTGGGGGTTAAATTTTTAAAAAAACTAAAAAAAAAGAAAAGAAGAAAAGAGGAAAAAAAAAGAAACAATGCACCTGCACTTTGTGTCTTTCACTGTGTCTCACACCTGCACCCACACACCATGGGGGCTGGGGAAAAAATAAGCACTACCGCAGTTAGGCGGTAGTGTGGGGGTTAAATTTTTAAAAAAACTAAAAAAAAAGAAAAGAAGAAAAGAGGAAAAAAAAAGAAACAATGCACCTGCACTTTGTGTCTTTCACTGTGTCTCACACCTGCACACGAAAAGAAAAAAAAACAAACTAGCTAGGGCCTGGGTGTCCTTGGAGAAGGAGCATGCGGTGTCCACCAACACCCTGGAATTGTTCAGGGAGAGGTGGGCGCCGCAGGGAGTGGAGTGCATTATTTCCCCCTCCAACTCTACTTTGATTTAGTCCCTACCCTCCCCTTCACTGTTTTGATCACACAGCACTGTCCTTTGATGTGAAGGTGGTTGGGCGGGGGATGGTTCACCAGGATACAGAGCAGCGATCCAACTCCTTGTCATCGCACCCTCCCACCGCTGCTAAATGGCTCACTAGCAGCGCGTGTGATCTACTGGTTATACTGGTCAGCCAAAGTTCTCCTGATTGACCTAGGTTAACCAACACAGTAAAGAATCTCATAGTAAATGAGGTCCACCTGGTTCCAATCACTACATATATCTTTAAGTTTTATAATGCTCCTTGAACCACCTTGGGACATTTATTGCATTAAAGGGGTTTTACAAATACAATGTTTTTTATTATTATGGCAACATTTTGAAATGCTTCTTAACCTTTGTTCAGATTACATTTGATATTTGACTTATCAGGAATCTATCTTTTTTTTTGTACTGGGGAACCTAGGTAAAAGGTGGAACGGAAAGCTTTATTCGTCTAGGATTGAACATTGATTACTTTTCTATATCTGGAAAGCTCCAAACCTGTCTGATATTCCTGGACAAATACCAAACAAAGTGGAATTGACCAATGCTCAGTTCTATTCCAGTTGATGGAGTGTAATGGGTGGCCTATTTTATCATGGCCATTTTACACTTGCAGTCGGAAATCACTCTCTATTTCATAAATCTTGAGCAACCGTGGTCAAATATTAATGATCTTGTTTCATAATGCCAAGGTAAGTAATATAGGTGCTTTAATAAAGGATTCTAAAAATGCTTCTCCATCTCTGTCCTCACTCAATTTCACTCTTGTTGCCACATTGGAGGTGAGTTGTCTGCACAAGAATGCTCAACCACATCATAAGGTCTGAAGAGAATACACATTCCATGCTAAATGACCCTCTTACAATTAGTTTCACCATTTTTCACAAGTTTTCCTGTCTTTCTCTGGCCTGTCAGTATATTGGTCATCAATCTTTTAAACATTGTTCTCATTCTTTCTAAAGTCCCAGTGTGCCAAATGCATATAAAGGTACAATTCAGGAGCAGGAGAAGGCCATTTAGCACACTCCATTATCTGATAAAATCATTGCAGATCTGATTGTGTCCTCAATTCCACTTTCCTGCCTGCTATGTCCTGGAATTGTCTTGGTCGATTTATTTATCATAAGCTTCATTCTTTAGGTAGAAAGATCATTTGCTGCTAATCCCTTTGGAACACTTAGAGTCATATAAGCATGGAAACATACCCTTTGATCCAACCAGTCCATGCCAAACATAATACCAAACTAAACTCGTCTCACCTGCCTGTTCCTGCCCCAAATCCCTCCAAACCTTTCCTATTCAAGTACTTATCTATGTGTCTTTTAAACTTTGTAATTGTACCTGCATTCATCACTTCCTCAGGAACTTCATTCCACACATGAACCACTCTTTTGTGTAAAACATTTGCCCCTCATGTCTTTTTTCAAATCTCTCTCCTCTCACCTTAAAAATATGCCCTTCATTCTTGAAATCCCCCATCCTAGGGAAAAGACACCTACTGCTTACCCTATCTATACCCCTCATGATTTTATAAATCTTTAAAAGGTCACCTCTCAACTTACTACACTCCAGTGAACAAATCCCACTATATCCAGCCTTGCTTTTGACAAATTTGGCGAAGTGGTTTGGAATTTCAGTGCCACTAACATTTGTTGGTGCTTATTTTGGATTTACGATATGGGTGAATTTCCCAAAATGGTTACTGCTCATACACTTGGAAACTGAAGTTATTTCACCCATGTGTTGAAAATTGCGGGAAAATAAATTATTTCTGGGACACATCAGCAAAAAAACCTCTAAAACCATCTTTTAACTGAGCCAGGGCAATAGAACATGAGTCAGGTATGTCAAGAGTGAATTTTGAACTGACTCTGGGAGGTTTGCCTTAACACACAGTGATCATACAGCTGTTGTAGCTTGTTGACTTTAAGATGAGAGGGGAAAGATTCAAAAGGAACCTGAGGGATAACTTTATCATGCAGTACGTGTATGAAGTGAGCTGTCAGAGGAGTTGATGAAGGCAGGTACAATTATAACACTTATAAGGCATCTGGATGTAAATAAATAAAAAGGGTTTAGAGGGATATGGGTCAAATGCTGGCAAATGGGATTGGATCTGTTTAGGGTATCTGGTCAGTGTGGACACATTGTATTGAAGGTTCTGTTGTCCGTACTCGGTGACTCTATGGCTCTGTGAATCTATGACGTCCTGTCATCATCAGTTCTCTTCCATTCTTAAAAGCTAAACTAAATACATTGTCTTCTCATCTAATTTCCCAGATCTCCTGTAACTCCCTATCTCTTTCCATGCTCCCATCAACAACAGCAAATGTTGATATGACATCATAAATTTACATAGCGTATTAAAGTGTCCCAGGGATTTTCGCAGGACTGTAATCAAGCAACAACTGATCCAAAGAGGCAGCTGTCAGGAGGCAGCTGGAAGATTAGTGGAGGAGAAGAATTTAGGAGACGTCTTAAAGATGGAGATGCAGTTCCTACAGTCTTCAGCCTTTGAAGTTCATGTTTGTTATCACCGTATTTAAATTTATCTTCTGCTCTTTTTAATATTGGCTCAGAAATCTGGACAATATATTTCCACTTCAAGACTAGAGTGGTGCTGGAAAAGCACAGCAGGTCAGGCTACATCCAAGGAGCAGGAAAGTCGGATGCTGCCTGACCTGCTGTGCTTTTCCAGCACCACTCTAATCTTGACTCTGATCTCCAGCACCTGCAGTCCTCACTTTCGCCTAATATATTTCCACCTGTGTAACTACCAACAGCCCTAATTCACTTTGTCACTGCTACTTTTGTCTCTCCAGGTCTAACATTTCCAACATTTACCCTGTCATTTTCACCTTCATCCAACACAACCTCTATGTCATCCAACGTATTATATATTCTAAGCTGCCCTGTCCCAAATGCTATCTTTACTGACCTCCACTGAGGCTCTATCACTACTGTTTTCAAGAGCAGCATTCTCCTTTACAGATCTACGCATGGCCATGCCAAAATCTCAGCTCTCACTGTCCCCATTGTCCATACTGGCTGTGTGGAGTTACACATTCTCCCCATGTCTATGTGGGTTTTCTCCAGGAAATTTGGTTTCCTTCCATCTTTCAAAGACGTGCAGGTTGGGTGAAATGTCCCATCATGTCCAGGGACATTTCTCATTCATGAACATATCCAAATGTCTTTTTAATACTATAGCTATACCTGCATTCAGCATTTCCTCTGGAACTTGATGGGCCAAATGGCCAGCTTCTGTACTGTCGGGACTCTATGACATTCATTGGCCTGCTGAATGTTTTTCATTTCCTCTCTCACTCTGTTTTAGTTAAACAGTAACTGATGTTGTGAGTCCTGTAACAATTTTTGTTTAATTTACAATTGTCCATATAGCATGCACGGAACAGCTATATCAAAGTATTTAGAAGTGGATTAAAAGATCATTTTTAACAGATGAGGATTTGTTAGAATGCCAGCTTGGCCATTGAAGAATTATAACAGATGATACCACATGAACAGCTAATTGTCCTGTGCCCAATGCCAAAACAAGATTGCAATGGAATTAATACTTCAGCAACACCAAGTTAACATGTTCTGTCTCCAGCACCTGATAGTAGATAACAATAATAATCGTGGATGAACACTCTGAGGTATGAAATTCAGCTCTGTTGAATCCAATTGCTTTCTTAAGATACCCACTATACTGTCAGCTGCTTCTGGCATACCCTGTGTGAGATATCTTCCTCAAAATTTACTTCCTAAACATTACTTCTTTCCTTATGTTAATTTATTTCAATTCCACAACCTCACAAGAGGAAGTCTCAAAGAGACTTCTGTGTCTTCTTTGCTGAAGACTAACTATCTATTTCTGATTAAAAATTCTCCTGTCTCTGCCTGTACTGGAATATTACTTGGCTTTCCTAATCTTGTCCTTTTTACATACTTATTTTTACAACTCGTTTTCACGTTTCTTCCTATTTTATTTCATATTGTTTCTCTTTATTTTTTTTGGTCCATCCTTACTGAATTTTAATATTCTCCAAGTCTTCAGGCTCTCAACATTTTTGATAACTTTTTAAGCCTGTATTTGGTTCTGATACTAGCTTTAGCTCCTTCTGTTAGCCATAGTTCTGTTGATGTTCCTTATTTTAGTTATATTTGCCTTAAATTAATGCACATTTTAAAAAAATTGACTGATTCTTTAAATACTAGCCATTGCTTGTCCACTATAAAATGTCCTAATACATTTTTCCAATTTACCACAATAACTCTCTCCTCATACATTTAAAATTGCTTAGATTTTTGACCTTAGATTGAGATTGACCGATATTTTCTTCAGTCTTAATAGAAACTTCTGTCACGTTATGGTCACTATTGCTTACGTGTTCTTTTACAACCATATTATTAATGAGTCATTTCTCATTGCAAAATCCAAGATCCGAGATAGAGCCTGTTCCCCAGTTGGTTCCTCAACATATCACTCCAGATATATATTGCTCACACATATTCCAGAAATTCTTCCTCCAAACCATTGATGCTCATTAGATTTACACAAGCAATGGCAGGCTGGTGTCCCCAGGTGCATTCCCTGAAGGCTTTGAGAAATGTAGTCCCTAAAAGGAAAGATGTGCTTTTTCATCTATCCAGAAGAAGAAATCTTTCAAAAGGGTGACAGAGGTTAGCAGGTGACTGTCACAAGGAGAACATTGGTTCATTGCAGAAAATATTTAAATAATTTGATAAGGTCTGGAAAGGCAAGTGGCAAACAAAATAGAAGATGTACAGAAAATGCTTAAGACAAAGATGACTTAGAAAGGTGTCTTGGATTCTTCAACTTTTTAAACCTATATATTCCAAACTTGGGACCAAAGGATCTCTTCTTCAAAATCTTCTCAATGAAGACACACCATATATATGGCAGGAAGACAGAGTCATGTAGCATGGAAACAGGCCCTTCAGTCCAACTCATCTATGTCACGAATGTATGTCTCAATCTCAAAAAGATGTTTTATCATTCAACAAATGTGTACCCCGACATTATGATCTTCCAAGCTCACCACATTGGAAATAAATGCATTAGAGAAAGAGTTCAAAATGTGAATACGACAGGGTGGCAAACCCATTGCATCTGGTTCTAAGACTCTTACGACAGTTCAGGCTAACACTCCAACACTGAAAAAAGACTGCAGCTTCAGTTTTCAGGATACAACAGTTTCACATGTACCTACTTGACAAGTAGTTCATTGTTTATTCCAACCTCAACCTCACACATGCACCATGACTACAATATCTGCCTGTGAAGATTCAAGGTAGAAGTACCAAACAAACTAAGTTCCCAAATAACCTTTTCCAATGATTTTAGCAGACTTCCAAACCCCATGAAGAACATTTGGTTGACAAACTATTGAATCTGAACTGGAATACAGTCTCCACATTGACCTCGTAGATTTTGGTCACATCCAAACACAACAGATTCAGCAAATTGGATCAGATCATGACCAATTGCAACAGCTCAAAAAAACCATCAACAGCAGGTGACCTAAGTGCATCTCTGAGGTATTCTTTTTAAAATTTAGTCACGGGACATGGATGTTGCTGGCTCAGCCAGCATTTATTGCCTAGTTGCTCTTGAGAAGGTGGTGGTGAGCTGCCTTCTTCAAGTGCTACAGTCCATGTGCTGTAGATAACCCTCAAGGGTTGGAATTCCAAGGTTTTGAGCCAGCAGCAATGAAGGAATTGCAATATATTTCCAAGTGAGGACAGTGAGTAGTTTGGAGGGGAACTTGCAGTTGGTGGTATTCCCATGTATCTCCTACCTTTGTCCTTCTCGATAGAAGTAGTCGTGGGTTTGGAAGGTGCTGTTTAAGGGTCTTTGTCAAACATCTGCAATGCATCTGGTAGTACATGCTGCTGCTACTGAGCATTGGTATGTTCGTTCTGAGCATTTAGAGACAAATTAGTACTTTCCAAAAGTGTAGTCTTCAAAGGCAAACAAGCTATAATTTTGCAAGCTCTATATCAAGATACACCAGACCACAGATCTTATAGGTCAAATAAGAACAGAAAAGAATCAAGAGGTTGGCACATGAATCCAAATCCAGTAAAATATATTTACCATGAATACTAAAGGAACGTTGTCATAAGATTGGGTTTGATACATTGAACTAACAGGAATTGACATCCACCAATTTCAGTACCCAAGCTAAGTGAATTCTCATGTAACCAGCAATCTGAAAGGTACCTCCCTTGGCATGTGGTGGTTCTCCCATAATGCAACAGTCCAAGATTCAAAAGGGGAAATCAGAATTGTGACTTCTTGAAGGACTTACTAAGGCAGAGTGACTTACTGACCAGAGACAGAATGAATGCAAGCTCACAGAAAGAAGAGTATGAATCTTACCCTTGCAGAATGGAGGAAGTTGTTGACCTTCTTCCTTCATTGCTGGCTATTTCTCTGGACTGTGGAAACAGCACTGACCTAGTTGACCACTTTGGACCGAATAGTGCCAGTAGGTGTTTCTTATTTCTGCCACGGGTTACTTTTATAAAATAATGATATGGCACTAACTGGGGTATCTAAATGGAAATATCAATAGCTTCAAACAATTCAGCATCATTTGTCGAAATAAGATTAAAGGCTGCTCCCTATCACTGGAACAGTGAAAAAGATTGAGTCATCAGTTTAGATTCACTATTGTAAAATCAACAGAAATGTTTCAGTTGCAGTTAAGGCCTCTTGGGGGAAGCCAGGATTTTCTTTCAAGGAGTGCTCACAACCTACATTACTCATTGTTAGACATTTCCAGAATGGTTATCTAAGTCTAATGTTTAGCTTTTGAGTTAAACTGGATTCAAGAAATTCCCTCAAGTATAAATAGGTGTACATTCTCAACATCCTCGATGAAGTCAACACAACAGTATTAGCATGTTACGACCACTTGTGCAGTTATAACAAATTACCTCTCCCTTGAGTGACACCTCTGAATTGAATTAGATCACTTGTTCTTTCCAGTTTCTTGGAATGATGTTTCTGTGCTTCTGAGTTTTGTTGAGGCAATGATACTGTGTTGGGGGTGGGGGGAAGGGGGTTGGTAATGAACAAAATTTGATTGTGTAGACTTAAGTACCTGTGATCTGCTCTTAAATTGAATCCTAGGTTACTCAGGGTTTTGCTTTGGCAAAAAAGAATTGCAACTTTAAATGGTTAGAGATTTTTCAATGTGTGTATCTTTTTAAACTGAAGCAAAGATTGATGTCGACTTTAAGTCATTAAAAAATAAACAAAAACATCTGATGGCTTTCCTTAGTTAGTCAAATAATATATATATATTTTAAAAATTTTGAACATAAAAGAAGGCGATCCAATGTTTGCTCTGATAATCTATAATCCCTTTGTTCTCTATCTCTTTCTGTCACTTTCCCCCACCCTGATCTATGGGTCATCTGGGGCACAAGTGTAACATGCTTATGGCTTCGGTCAATGACAATCTGAGATAACTGCTCAAAGGCCCACAACGTAGCCTGGGGTTAACAGCTATTTTACGAAATGCCTTTGCCCTGCAGATAAGCATCTAGCCTTCACTTAACTCAGTGGGGGAGTTGGGAGTAACTGGGAACTTCACTCTCATGCTGCAATGCCATTATGTTGCAGCTGTACAGGTTATTAGTTAGGCCACTTTTGGAATACAGGTTCAAATCTGGTCTCCCAGCTATAGGAAAGATGTTGTCAAACTTGAAAGGGTCAGAAAAGAATTGCAAGGATGTTGCCTGGCTTGGAAGGTTTGTGCTATAGGGAGAGGCTGAATAAGCTGAGACTATTTTTCCTGGAGTGTCAGAGGTTGAGAGATGACCTTATAAATCATGAGGTGTATGGATAGGTTGAATAGTCAAGGTCTTTTTCCCAGAGTAGGGGAGTCCAGAACTAGAGGGCATAGGTTTAAGGTGAATGGAGAAAGATATAAAAGGGATTTAAGCGGCAACATTTTCATGCAGAGGGTGGTGCGTGTATGGAATGAGCTGCCAGAAGAAGTGGTGGAGGCTGGTCAAATTACAAGATTTTAAAGGGTAAATGATTAGGAAAGATTTAGAGGAATAGGGACCAAATGCTGGATAGTGGGTCTAGATTAATTTAAGATATCTGGTCAGTTTGGATGAGTTGGATGGAAGGGTCTGTTTCCATGCTGTATATCTCTATACTCTATGAATGAATGCTCAGCAGGAATGAATTGATTCATTTTTATCATGAGTACCTCAGCTGTAAGCTAAATGCTAACGTTCCCAGGATGTCTTTATCTCTGATGGATTCACTGCAGCTGAACAGGAGACACTATAGGAAACTTCCTTTTAATATTGATTTTGAACGTTAAAAATCACACAACACCAGGTTATAGTCCAACACCGGCATCTCCAAATCAGATTTTGAACGTGATTCTTTTTCTCCATTGAGCATCAGCAAAGTTCAATATCATTCCTCTTGTGCGATGCTTTAAACCATGCATCTGAATTGATAAGAGATTCCAGGAAATGTTATTGCAATCTTTCCACATATGCTACTTTACTGTTCTCTGACTTGTTGTCACCTGGGTGATTGCATTCCAGTTAAAAAAACATATGCCTTTCTGACAGCAAGTCTCTTGGCACTTTAATAAGGTGCAACTGCAAATCCAGTCATAAAACTTGCACTCCATTTCCTGCAGCAATTTCCCTTGCAAAATTCAATTAAATGATTCAAACTCACTCTGCCTTTACAAACCCATGTTGATAGTCAATGTTTTTGTTTTGAAACTTCATTTTGTTGTGGCTAAATCACCACAGCTTACCTTCAATTTGGTTGCTTATTTAGAAATCTCACAGACAATTAAGTACTGAAACAATTACTTAAACTTTATTGCACATAGCAACCAAAATAAGACCCCTCAAGTAAGCAAGTTAAGTCTCATAATTCAACTTGGCTTTCACCTGATTAATGGTAGAACTTAGCTGCAATTCCAACCAGCTATGTCTGTCTCTGATGTCCAAGGTTTGATCCTTGTGCAGTGTTGTTCTTTGAAGTTCTGCTGCTGAGGAATTCTGGTGGTTGGATTCTTACACAGTTTTTTTATCCCTCATGTCCATGGTATGGCATTACTGATTATCTTTTATATTGCAAATATTGCAAATTGGCAGCTTGCCTTCTTATCAGATGCAGCTTCTTCATTCCTTGTTGTTCTCTTCATGTGTAACAGTTTATCTGTGTTGATTCTTTCCATCTATAAATAGTTATTCAACTTCTGAAGTTTACACTATCACTTCATCCTATGTTAAAGCTTTACCCACAAAAGGAAACTAATTGGCCCATTGTTTCTGAGCTAAACATGGTTGTGACATTAAATACTCTCCAGTCCTTTGACAAGTTTATTTTTTTTCCAAAAATGTCCTTGAAAACTTCTGTTGACACTTCTATTTTCTCCTTCCCAAGATTCTTGAATGTGCCTGGTAAGTTTCAGGCTCACCTTTTAATTGTTTCTTTTAGTTGTCTGCAGCATGATACTTTTGAATTCTCCTGAGGTACTGTTGTCATCCTGTCAAGAAAAGATGGGTTGGATGGTTAGACACTGATGAACATGACTGACATTGTTCTAATTATCCAGTTTCATTGTTATTTGATTTCCATTACTACAGTTGTGAACTTTGATTGAATGTATTCTTGGAGGACTTCTTATCTTGAAACCTGCCCCACACTCCCACCATTGCTCAGCCAATGTGTAGATCAGTAGAACCCATTATTGCCTTCTCACAGCCAATGGACGTGAAACATTGATGTTTTAGGAAACGCAAGGTGAGAGACTGAATACATCTGAGTGAATATATTTACCATGACCATTAAAGGAACGTTGTTGTAAGATTGGGCTTGACCACATTGAACTAATCGGAATTGACTTTCACCTTATTTCAGTACAAATGTTGTCAGGGGAACTTGGGAAGTGTAGAACAGGTTCTACTTATTGAAGTGCGGAGCTTTTAAAATATGGTCTTGGGCCTAAAATGTGACCATCACAGTGCAGCACACAGTTTCATAAAGATGCTGATCTGCGCTTGGCCTGCAGGGGGCATTCTGGATTGTTGTGTGACATGAGGCGACATTGACCACCGGACGCTGCTTAGTAAACATAATTTTCAATATTCTCTGTACTTGAGGCCAGGCCAGTCTCTCAACGTCGCACCCGAACAATCAAGATGGAGAGAAATACAGAGAAGTAAGGCAGACAAAACTAGGAGCTCATTGTATGATTATATCACATGTTGCAGCATGCATGTTCTCTCTGTGCATAAACATAGCCATGCAAACCATTTCACAAGACCAACGTGTATCAGTTCCATCAGTTAAGTGCCTTCACAGCATGTTTTGGGAGGGATGGGGTAAAGGAAGCAACAATGTCTCCACCAAGTGGCTGACCTGCAATGCCCTCCTCCCATAATCAGAGCCCAATATCACTGCTCCCCTCCCACCCACACTCAATCCAATTTCTTCTTACTCTGCAATCTTGCCTGCCCCTCCACCCCACGGAAACACTGGTAGCAAAGTCTCCCTCTGCTCTGTCATTCTGCCACAGGTTTGTACAGGAGACAGCTAGCCGCCCAATCAATTAAGCCTGGCTATTGGGCAGGAAACCTGTTGCAAGATGTTCAGCCCACTTTGCAGTTTTCCCTTTTCTAACCTCTCCCTGATATACCGAATGTGCTTCCAAGGTAATATCAGGGCCTAAATGCATTTGCAATCTGTAATTTGCAAACTAAATTCTACTCTATTTTGTGGAGAGATTTATGTTTCAGCAGGTGAATTGCCAATAAACTAGCTCAACGCTGAAATCTCTTCATCCAAAGTGCAAAGATAATTGGAAACAGAAGTTCTGTGAACCGGCACAATTTAGGCTTAATGAGGGATATGTGGCTTGTTGAATCAAGGTGAGATTTGGTTATATTTGTTGCTCGATTAAAGTAAGCTCCAAATTTGCTGTGGTTTAACTTTGAGTCTTAAGTGCCTTGCAGGTCCACTGACTGACATTTATCAATGTTCGAAAAAAAATGGGTTCAAATGATAAAATAAAGTTGAATTTTGTTTGGTAAGTGGTGGGGTGAGTAACACCAACAGCCTACTCTTTGGAGAGAATATTGATAGCTTCCTGCATACATCATAAACCTACTTTATAAAAGTTACCACTAAAAGTACAAATAGAATAACAGCCATTTATTTTTGTATTCACAACTAGTAGGCCACAGTCTTTTTTTTTAAGATTGAAACTCCTGTAGAATGCTTAAGCACCAACGTTAACTTAAACAGAGATAGAGAAGAAAAATTGTTGCAACAAGCTTGTTTGGCTGTGATCCATCACTGCAGTGAATGTGCAGACAGAATCCAGGCAGGGTGGCATACTTAAAGTGCCGGGCACTTGTTTTCTCTCAAACTGGGCAAACTGGACTGGTGAAAAGATTATTGATGAGTTTCCAGCTGTTATGGCTTTTGTTTCTTCAACAGCCTTCAATGTTTGATTACTTTCTTGTGCTAAAGCAGTGCCTGGGAATTTGGCATTTCATAAATTTGCCTGGATAATTATATCAATGCCTGAGTCTCTGAACCTGAGCAAGGTCTGGGTGCATGGTGGGCTTACCATAATATGTGGGCATGTGGTGCTGTCGGAGCACTATATGCATTTACAGCATTCAGTGTAATACTTGGATGTGTGACATTTCAAGTTAATATGTAGATATATGAAACTATCAGTGTAATATCGATCCAAGTTGCACATCTGGCTAACATCTCCATGGAAGCCAAATCCATGTTTTTAGTGTGGGGAGACCAGCTACAAGATGAGATTGGTGAGATTTGCCCTCTAGCATTGAGTATATCACCATCCATTCCTATTTGAGAATGTAGATGAAATCTGTACATATTTAATGGATACATTATTTAATTACTTTTCCCCCAAAATGTGCTACATCGCAATTTCTCTACTATAGATTAGATTCCCTACAGTGTGGAAACAGGCATTTCAGTTCAACAAGTCCACACCAACCCTCCAAAGGGTAACCCACCTCCCTCTGACTAATGCACCTAACACTATGGGCAATTTAGCATGGCCAGTTCACCTAACCTGCACATCTTTGAAAGGTGGGAGGAAACCAGAGCACCCGGAGGAAACCCGCACAGATACGGGGAGAATGTATAAACTCCACAGAGACACTCACCCAAGGTTGGAACTGAACCCAGGTCCCTGGAGCTGTGAGGCCGCAGTGCTAACCATCAGGCCACTATGCCAACGGCAGAACTGCAGAAGTCATTTTAGCCCCTAAGCTTTTTGTTTTCCTGCAATATCTTACATTCCTAGTTACAGTTTCAATGGTCAATATCATCAGTAAACTATAATGTTATTGTTTCTATTTATAAAAATAGAAAACAAAGGATGTTCAGGTACACAACAGGGATCATGCCAAGACCTACATTAATCTGATGGATTATCCTAGGTTCTGGGATTTACTTTCTGGAAGATAGTCATTCCTCTGCCTTTATCCATCAGACTGAATTCTTTCCATATGCCTTAATTTTCTTTCTCTTACATGGCACCTTATCAATGCCTCTGAAAAACACTTCTACAACTTCCTTCCCAACCCAGTTTTATCATCTTCCAAAAGTGCCATTACATTATTTAAACATGACCTGCAATTAACAAATCTATGCTGACTGTTCTTGTTTCTTTAAATATTCATGCATGTTGTGTCATATTATCAACTCTTAGTGGTCTGATTTTATGACAGTACGTCACTGGCATGGAGTTCTGGCTACCCATCATGCATTGAGGGAGCATGACTCAGGATTTTCTGGAGAAAATCTACAACCATTGCGATGGATCATTGAAATGATTAGTTTTGGGCTGTGTGACGGGGTCAGGGTGGGGGAGTGTTGGTAGTCGATATGTCAATTAAATACAGATGGTAATTAGAGAGAACTTTACAGGGTCACATGTCCATTTTTTGCACGCTATGTAACCTAAGCCCTGTACATCTATTCTTGTTTGAATCATAGAATCTCTACAGTGTGAAAGCAGGCTATTCGGTCCATCCAGTCCACAGTGATCCTCTGAAGAGTCTCACTTAAACCCAGCTCCTTATCCCTGTAAACTTGCATTTCCTGTGTCTAATCCATCTAATCTACACATCCCTGGACACTATGGGCAATTTAGCATGGCCAATTGACATAACCTGAACATCTTTGGACCATGTGGAGGAAACTGGAACACCTGAAAGAAATCCATGCAGGCACGGGGAGAATGTACAAACTCCACACAGACAGTTGCCCAAGGCTGGAATCCAATCCAGGTCCCTGGTGCTGTGAGGCAGTGGTGCTAACTACTGAGCCACTGTGCTGTCCTCTAGCCATTCTCTAGCTCTGTTTAGTTTTTGTTCTGTGTTTTCCCTTTTCTGTTAAAAAAGGTAGTTATCTATTACTGCCCATTCATTCCATCTCTATCCAAGGTTCACCGAAAAATGTTCTCTCACTCCATTTTTGCACTAATTATCTCTAACTCTTCAACAATTTGAATTTTCATCTCAGTTCAGTTTATCCTTCCCAACCCCAACCTAAGCCTTTCACATTTGTGAATTTCCTAAGCCTTTCACATTCGTACAGATATACCTTCATTGTCACCAGCCCTCATGAGCCAGCTACAATTACTATGAACATCAATTTAACCTCACAACATTAACTTTGTCATGTCCAGAGGTTCTTTTATAGCACCCCTCCTGATCCCTGTCTGAAAACTATTCTGGGTGATATCTGATTGCAACAGGTCTGTTTCCAAATATGTACCATACTCTACTTTCCTCGGTATGGTTTACTTGCCCCTCTTGTTTTGCATGAATTTTGTCATGCCCCTCGGATCCCAATGCGGGAATGAACAGGGATCCTGAGTCCAGACTTGTTACAAGCCAGACTAGCTCATTGCTTTTAATAAAAGGCCTCCTAACTGACCTCCTGCAGCCCCACATTCCAATTAAAGATGATGGGTAGGCGCTTGGTGCTGTTGGCTTAATCAGTAAGCCTCTGTAATCTCAGTAGGAAAGATGTGCACCACTGAAGCAAAACTTTGGAGAAGTAAGTATTATCAAAAGTTCTGGAAGGTGGAGGATGGAAGACCCAACTGGCCAAATGGGAGATTTATTGGATGGGGTTATTAGGGTAACAAGGGCTGCTATGGAGTCAGTTTGACACTGAGCTCTATTCTTAACTTTCCGCCGTGAAGGCCTCCTACTTTCCTTCCTTAACATCTTCCACCTCCTTGTCACATTCTGCTTCGCCTACTCACATGTACTCCTTACTCGTTTACAAACCTGGTCCTGTCATATACTCCAGCTCATCCACGATTCTGCCCCTCATATTCAATCCTGCATAAGGTCGTCAATCCTGTCCTGGGTGAGCTGTGCTGGCTTTTAGTCTGTCAATCTCAAGTTTAAAATTACTATCCATGCTACTTCAATACAGTGAGTGAGTTTTTTTCGATCTCTCCTTGCCCTTGCCATTCTCTACTCCAGCTCTAAAGGCTCTACTTTAATTTGTATTGCCATGACAATGGCTTTTATGCAATAGTACCCTTCCTCTATCGTAGAACATAGGAAATTGAAGACCATTTTCAAACCACTACCCCCCCCCCCAAACCTCCACCTCCAAGCCTTCTCTGCTATTCCATAAGATCACGACTGATCTGATTGTGGACATGGATCCACTTCTCTGTGGAGTCACAACATCTGAATCCATTGCAGATCAAACATTTGGATTAGATTAGATTACTTACAGTGTGGAAACAGGCCCAACAAGACCACACCGACCCACCGAAGCGCAACTCACCCAGACCCATTCCCCTACATTTACCCCTTCACCCAACACTGTGGGTATTTTGGAATGGCCAATTCACCTAACCTGCACATTTTTGGATTGTGGGAGGAAACCGGAGCAAACCCACGCAGACACGGGGAGAATGTGCAAACTCCACACACAGAGTCGCCTGAGGCGGGAATTGAACCCAGGTCTCTGGCGCTGTGAGGCAGCAGTGCTAACCACTGTACCATCGTGCTGCCCAACCTTGAATATATTCAATGTCACAGCCTCGGATAGCCCCAAGTTCTAGCTTTCCCATGTGAGGGCAAATCTCCTCTGAGCGTCCAATCTATCAACCCTCCCCCCACCTCTGAATTTCAATGAGATGACCTCTCAATCATCTAAATTCCAAGGAACAAGGCTCAACCTTACCCCATAAGACAACTCCTTCACCCCAGGAATTTGACTGTCTCAGCTCATTTTCTGTGTGACCCTCAGTCATATGTTCATGACCTTCAGACCTAAATATTCCGATATACTCCTGACTGGTGTCATACATTCTACCCTCCACCATGAGCTCATCCACATCCCCGCTGCTCATTCATGAAATGCTCATGTGACTCCTGAATTTATTTTAAATTCTCCTTTTTGCTTTCAAATCCCTCTGTGGCCTCAACCCTCCCTATTTCTAGTAATCTCCATCAACCCTATAAACCCCGCCGCCCCCGAAATAGCTGCAATTCATAATTTTGGTTTCTTGTGCATCCCAAGTTCTAATCATGATTTCTGGCCAGCCATTTAGTTTTTGCCTAGCCCCCAGGCCATCGGAATTCATCTCTCCAACTCACTTGCCAGCTTAAAGCTCCTTCTTCTTTTATCATCTGCTTTAATACCTTTTTATGTGACTGGTGTCTGTCATACTTTGTTCTTTTTCGTAATGTAAAGCATCTTGGGATGGTTCATTACGCTACTGAGGAAAAAAAGTCCTCTTCAGCAATGACCGATTGAAACAACATATAAAGGAAAGGACAGGGGTCTTAGAAACATTAGAACAAGCATTGACTATTCATTGTTGATGTATATGTTAACTCAATTTCCCCACCTTTTTTCCTTAATGAATATCTTTGCTATCAATCTCAGTCTTTCAGAGGAATTTGCAGAGTTAAAGTGTTGGAATGAAAAGTAGGATTTCAAAGGTAATGAATAATTGAAGCTGTTGTTCCAAATTTTCACAGGACCTAATGCTAATGTTGAAGCAGAAGACATGTCTTTGAGAAGTAAAATTTAATGCATATCTGTGTCAGGCTTGTGTGTTTTATCATATCTGAATGAGAATGCATATCTTTTCGAGTGAAAGACAGGCAAATATCAAAACCTTGCCTTAAATAATTGAATTCAATTATTCTGCATCCAGTCGATTGGTATGCCTAAAACTGACTGAAATGTTTCTCTATTTAAATCGGTGCTTTTTTATTCTGCTGGAAGGAGATGACAGGTCCTCACACCAAGTGAATGCTTTTGAAATGTGAATACCCTTATAGCTATTTCAGAAGAGCTGTAACTGCTAAATCAAAATGCAGTTCTACCAAATATATTCATTTGGCGCTCCTCTCCATTTAAAAACATAACCTATTCTGATATATCATGTTCTTTCAAAAAAAAACTTTGCCTCCCTTATGGTTTAAATGGAGCTTAGAGCTTCAACAGAAATTTGTATTCAACTTAAGTGGGGCAATACTTTCAATAAACAGTCAGTAAAAGTAAAAAAAATGGGTTAATATTTCAGGATGGGCCCATTTGCCTGAATGGGTGCAGCTCCAACAACACTCAAGAAGCTTAACACCACCCAATAGAAAGCAGCCTGCTTGTTTGGCACGACATCCACACCCTCCCCCATCAGTGCTCAGTAGCAGCAGTGTGTAGCAGCAAGATGCACTGCAGAAATTCATCAACGGTCTTTAGGCAGCACCTTTCAAACCTTCAATCACTTCCATCTAGAAGGCCAAGGGCAAAACGTATATGGGAACAAGTTCCCCTCCATGCCACTTATTATCTTGATTTGGAATTATATCACCATTCCCTCATTGCTGTTGGGTCAAAATCCTAGAACTCCTCTCCAAAGAGTATTGTGAGTCAACCTACAGGACATGGAGGCTCAAGTTCACTACCACCTTCTCAAGACCTACTAGAGACGGGAAATAAATACTGGCCCAGCCAATAATTCCCACATCCCATGTGTGAATAAAATAAAAATGTGCAGAAAGACAAAGGGCCAAAAAATAATGCGATGCAGAAGTGAAATGCTATTATTTACTACTTGCTGAGTAAAGGGAAAAGATCATTCACAACAAATGGGGAGAAAGGTCCAATAATGATCACCTGAAAGAAAATGAAGAGCAACAGTAGTTAATCAGTATCTTCAGTGAGAAAAGGCTTTCCATCTGTGACAATCCTCTGACGCTAAGCCTGACCATTTACAACCTTATTGCTAAGGTTAGCTTCCAATTATATAGGTAGCCATCACCAAGCTCTGTTATTTCCAGGTTCGTAATACACTCCAACTCCCAACTTCCTTTACCTGATTACCTGCTGCTGAGATGCTCATCCATCCCTTTGTCATCTCTAGATTTGAGTGTGTCAGTTCTTACCTCATCAATCTCCCATATTTTATCCAACATAATCTCATGCACATCCAAAACTCCACTGCTAATATCTAATATTGCATCTCATCCATCACCTTTCTGCTAATGTACTGGCAACGCACAAGTGAATGTCTCCATTTCAAGATCTTCACCTTTATTTCCAAGACTTTCAATGGTCTTTCATCTCCCTCCTGCTGCAAAGTTCTCCAGGCCTACATCTCTTTGAGATCTCTGAGCTCTTCTAATTCTGGTCTCTTACACATTCCCAATTTTTGTAGGTTCACCTATTGGAGGCCATAATATCATGATTAACAACAGAATCCATGGTTATTGGAGTGGATGGGAACATAAAGTTGAGGCCACAACTTATTGAATGATGGGGCGAGCTCAAGAAACCAAGTTACCGAATTTGCATATCAGTTAGCTCTAAATTTTAGCATTCCCCTCTTAACCTCTACAACTCTCCCCTCCTTTAAAATGTACCTTCAAAACCTACCTCATAGATAAAACTCTTGGTCAGCTGTTCTGATAGCTCATGCTGTGGCTTGCTGTTAAAAATGCTTCCTTTTTTGGGGGTGGCGCGGTAGCTCAGTAGTTAGCACTGCTGCCTCACAGTGCCAGGCACCTGGCTTCAATTCTTGCCACGGGCAACAGTCTGTGTGGAGGTGCACATTTTCCCTGTGTCTGTGTGGGTTTCACCTGGGTGTTTTGGTTCTTCCCACATTCCAAAGATGTACAGGTTAGATGAATTGGCCATTCTAAATTGCCCATAGTATTCAGGGATGTGTAGGTTAGATGCATAACTCAGGGGAAATATAAAGTAATCGGATTGGGGAAATGGTCTGGCTGGGATACTCTTTGGAGGGTCGGTGTAAACTTGTTGGGCCTAATGGCCTATTTACTTACTGTAGGGATTCTATGATAATAATGCTTTTGTCAAATGTGCTTCAGCATTATGTGTGCTATATGAATGTAATTTGTTGCTGCTGTTTATATTGTTTAACTGCAGGAGACTAAGATAATGAAGAAACAACCTGATAGCAAAGAGACAATGGATGGATTGACAGAAAAGTAAAGTCTTGTAGATGCTGATCCACCATTATTCCATGATATTCCCAAAGAGTATTCTGATTTATAAGTGTAGACTAAAATACATATTAAAGTACTCCTAACAAATCTTGAAAAAAGTTACTTCAGATCATGTTAGCCTGATAAAACAAATTAACCTGTTTGTAAATAGAGTGCGGTTTTCTTATGTATTAATCTATGTTTCTGTCTATATAATTGTACTTGTTAATAAATTACACTTGTAGTTATTAACCTGAATCATGTGGCTGTCCAATACCATATCTATGTCATATATTCCAACAACTGATCGGTATGTTATTCAACACAAAGCAAAGCTGGATCAGTATTAGGTTCAGTAAGCTGTGGTTCAATTTGTAGGCATACCGACATTTGACTTTTATACTGTACACAAGTAAATACTTTTACAAACAAAATCCCTAAATTTTGACACAATGTATTGTCAGTTGTTTCCCTTATCTGTAGCTAGAAGCATGTCTGGTATCATAATTTTTAAAGTGCAGTTAGAAAATTATATGAACCTTAGTACATCATTGCTAATAAAATTATTTTGTTGTCAAGACAAATTTTAAGTGCATAATTACATTCTTTGTTTTTGTCTGGTATACAAATCAAGTTAAAATTAACACACTTCATATTTCTGAGGCTGCAATCAACCAATTAAACAATCCCTTATTCTAAACGTGACATTCAAAAATTATCTTATTTATTTGTCTTAAACAGATCGTGCGGAATTTTTCCAGTTATCGTCAGAGTGATTTTTCAAGTGAGATTTATTGTGGCTAGTTCCACCATTGCCCATGTCAACTTTTGTCATACAATCTTCCATTCTTCAGTCATAAATGCGTAACTGGTCTTTTTGGTGCCTGTCTCATGGAATTGTGCAACAGGAGAGATGGAGGTGCTCACCAATGCTTGCACTTTGCAATGTTTACAGTGCTGTGGCCACAGTTAAACCTGACCTGTACCACTTCAGATGTTGCAAAACAGGAACCGCTTTCACACCGTTCTGTTCCAAGTGTTGATCTCGATGTTTTGTTGGACAAGATAGTGGAGAAGAAGGCTGTCCTTTTCTCTGCTGATTAACAAAGAAGGTCACATCACTTGCTTCAGGACTGAGTTAGCAGCCCAACTCAGTCCATCAATGCAGGGAAGGGGCACATGATCTGTACTCCTCAAGGTTAAATGCCAATGTCTTTTCTCTGCTACAGCACACTCATAGGGCTACCATTAACTCTAAGTTTATCAGTACACATGCCTGAGATCAAGACCCTACAAGTCTAATACTTACTTACATTAGGTCCATTCAACAGCTCTCACCTACCTCATCCTCCCAAACTACTAACCTTTTTGTCCTCTGTACTTCCTACTCACTCACTGGGAACACTTTATCAACTCTCCTGTTCGTACATCACCATTAATTGCTGTTCCATCCACTATCATCATACTTAGACCCTCCCATTTTCTCATTCCACAATATCCTGACTGATATATCTATAATCCCAAGGCTAATTGTACCTGACTTGCAGGACTCACCATGGCCAAAGCCCTGGACTGGAATCAGACTACCCCCTTGACTGACAATGATGGCAAACTTTAACTTTGGTTGCCCCTTGATCCCAAGGGGGATGTCCTTTGAGTTTGAGAAATGGCCCTTAGATTGGGGCATAAGTAAATATACCATGTAAGCTGGCATATGCTGTAGGTGCAATATTGACATAGCACAGGACCATGCAGCAACATGTCCAACCCTTGACTACTTGGTGCTCTAACCTGTGACAAGCTGCTACCTTTCCCTATGCACTAAACAGCAATGCAAGCCATCGAGTCTGGCAGTCTCTAAGTGCGCAAAATGAATGGCACCGAAATGAAGGGTCATAAGTTGCAATGTGTGTGAGATGAGATGTGTGTGTGCTCCTACATGCAAACTGACCCAAAAAGCTTGCAAGTCATAAGTGTCTCTGAGCTGCATAGTGAAGTCCTGAATAGTTGAGTGATGTGTGGGTTGGGCCGAAAGCTGCCATGATTGGACACTGTCACCTTGCTTGGAGGTAAGGTGTAAAAAGATGATGTTCATATGTTCATGGAGCACATAGGGGCATTGTGGTGAAGACAGACAAAGACCTGGAGAAGCAATATGCAATGTGCCACTACCAGGTTACTGCATTGACTTTCATGTTGGAAATTGATGTTATCTAGTTTCTTGGGGAAAGAGAGGAGAATTGAAAGAGGCATAGAAATGAAGCAAGCTTAGCTAGTTTTGAGGTGCAAATGCTTGGAAATAAGGTAACAAGATTCAGAACTCCCTGTTTAAACATAAAAGTGTAAAAGCTGCATTTTTTTTCTCGCGGTCAAGAGTCTGATATCTTTGCAATCTCCCAGCTTTGTCACCATTGCCCATTGTTCTCAAGGGAAGGGAAAACACCATCAATTTTCAATTTTGGTTCTCAATGGTAAACACATTGTAACAAGGTCAGGGCAGGTTGACATCAGAGGATTGATAAATTCTTAATCTCGTAAGGAATTAAGGGATACAGGGAAAGTGCGGGTAAGTGACGTTGAAATGCCTATCAGCCATGATTAAATGGCGGAGTGGACTCGATGGGCCAAATGGCCTTACTTCTACTCCTATTTCTTATGGTCTTAATATGAGTTTCCTGATTGGGACTGTTAACCTGATCCAATCAGGGAGCCCTGGCTGACAAATATAAATAGGAGTGTTGGCCAAACTGGCCATTAACAGGTCCAGGCAGCGGGCCGTGGAGGGGGTCGTTAGGGCCGACTGCCTGCCCCTCTTCCGCGGTTACGTTAGGGCCCGGGTGTCCTTGGAGAAGGAGCACGCGGTGTCCACCAACACCCTGGAGTTGTTCAGGGAGAGGTGGGCGCCGCAGGGAGTGGAGTGCATCATTTCTTCCTCCAACTCTATTTTGATTTAGTCCCTACCCTCCCCCTCACTGTTTTTGATCACACAGCACTGCCCTTTGATGTGAAGGGCCGTGTTTGTCACTGGCCACCCGGGTGTTTTCCTATCTTCCTGGTGGTGGAAATTGAATAAAGATTCGTGCACTTTGTGTCTTTCACTATGTCTCACACCTGCACACAAATAAAAATAAAAAAAATAAATAAATAGGAGTGTTGGCCAAACTGGCCATTAACAGGTCCAGGCAGCGGGCCGTGGAGGGGGTCGTTAGGACCGACTGCCTGCCCCTCTTCCGCGGTTACGTTAGAGCCCGGCTGTCCTTGGAGAAGGAGCACGCGGGGTCCACCAACACCCTGGAGTTGTTCAGGGAGAGGTGGGCGCCGCAGGGAGTGGAGTGCATCATTTCTCCCTCCAACTCTATTTTGATTTAGTCCCTACCCTCCCCTTCACTGTTTTGATCACACAGCACTGTCCTTTGATGTGAAGGGCAGTGTTTGTCACTGGCCACCGGGTGTTTTCCTGTCTTCCTGGTGATGGAATTTGAATAAAGAAAAAAAAAATAAAAAATAAACAGGAGATGTGTCTCACACCTGCACACACACACCATGGGTGCTGGGGATAAAATAAGCACTACTGCAAAAAAAAAGGAGTGTTAGAGGTTATTTCTACCCTGAGAGCAGGCTCTGAGAAAGCCAGTCTAATATCAAAAACAGTGCATGCATAAATAAAGGGTGCCTTGGTGTTGGGATACTGGCCTCTGTGGACATGTTTCCAAATCCAAGTCATGAGTCTTACCCTTTACTCACCAAGAGCTTCATTCCTTATGTGTTTTTGATGTTGACAACTCTACCATTCATTAATTGCTAAAGTCATCAAATTAAAAAAGAACAGCAGTTACTGGTTCTTCCAGCTACTATATACAATATATGTTCATAGTTATTATATTCAGCATTACATTTTTATAAGAGGAGTATTCAAAAAGTTGTGGGGAGAAATAGGTCAACTCCATTGACATTCTACGCATTGACATTTGATTTGAATTGTCCCTCCCTATTAATTTCCTTCCCCATTCTAAAAGGTACAGTTACAGAGGTACAAGCAGTAACTAGTCACTCAATATGAACATACAATAATTAGAAGGTGTTCAATGGTTAGGGAAGCGAGTACTGGTTTATTGGGTGGCACTGTCTGACAGAAGAGCACCTCAGCTGAGACGCGTTTACTCAATAGATGTAGAGATGAATTCCAGGGTCATCCTGATCTTCATGGATCAGTTGCATTTAGTAACTGAGCCTCTAGGGAGAATACAGATTCTATAAGTAACATGCAAGCTGCTCATCACTATATCAAAAACAGTAATACACCATCGGGTGAACAGAGACATCCTTGAGTTTTTTTCAGAACTCATTAGAGAACCATAAGTTTATTAGACATAGTTATCATGTTAAGTGCACGATTGCCAGAGAGGATTTTTTTTTGCAATGTTAACCATTTCCTTATATTAAATATTCTGTTACTTTAAAGCACATTGTAAGTAAGAGTGACATCACAGTGTAGTACTTATATGAACAGAGCATTTTGCACAGACATTGAGTAGCCACAGAGCCCTGAGTGGTAAATAGTTCATCCAGCATCTTACACAATAGGTATCACTTAGATTTTCTATTTACTAGATATTTAACACCTAAATATTGAATTATAATCTTTAAAGCAACAACAGCAATTTATTATTATATAGCACTGTTAATAATTTATAAAAGTACTTCATAGGAGTATTGTGTAATGGAACATGGCAATGGGCCACGTATGGACAAATTAAGAGAGGTGATCTTATCAGAAATGTAGGTTTTAAGAAGGATCCTGAAAGGAGAGAGAAAACATGAGAAGAAAAATGTTAAAGATGGAAGCCCAGAGCTTTACACCTATTCAGCTGAAAACTCATCTGCCAGTGGTGGTATGATTAAAATCAGGGATGTGCAAGAGGTCAGATTGGGAGCACTGCAGGGATGTGAAAGCATTGTAGGACTAGGGGAGATAAGAATGGGTGGGTCCTTGCATTGATTTGAAGTTTAAGACAAGAATTTTAAATTTGAGGCTTTGCCACATGGGGTGCCAATGTAGGATATTGGGCTTAGTAGTAATGGGTGAGCATGAACTGAAATGGGTGCAAGTTAGGATATAGGTAGCTGAGTTTTGGGATTAGCCTCATGTTTGAATAGAGGGGAATATTAGGTGTTGGTTGGGAAGGCAATGGAATAGTCACGTTGAGAAGTTTAAAAAAAATTTGGTGATGGTTTCAGCAACAGATATGCTGAGGCAGAGACAGAGTGAAACACTATTATGGAGATAGATATGGGAAGTTTTGGTGACTGGGTAGATATGTAGTTAGATGCTCATTGCTTGGTCAAATTTGGATCTAGGATTGCAAATGAGCTGTTTTAAACCTCAGGCATTTGCAAAGGAGAGAGATGGACAAAGTGGAGTTTGTAGTACAGACAAAAGACAGCAGCTTCTGCATTCCAAATTTTAGCTATCATTTAAAAAGTCATTAGAAGGGCCTCATTGTAGTTTCCATGAAGCTTTGGTTGATGGATTTGAGTAATTCAAACTAACAAAGGTCACTTGTTCATAATTTGCCTGACTGTGATAGATAATCACAAATGATGTAGCAGTTGGGACCTTCCTTGCAGATGGAGTAGGAACACCAACAATCAGCCACAGTTCATAATCCTCATCATTATCCGGTGCTAAATGCTTAGAAGCATTTGTGCAGATGTCAAGTGCGGAGGGGATTCATTATGATGCTGTCCACAAATTTAAGTGTTTAAAATTTGACAATTTGATAATGATGAAGTGGCTTGTTCATATTTGTTCTGCCATATGGTCATTACCCCTCACCTCATCACTCTGCACGTTATTACCAGTGATCAGAGTGAAGAGCAAGCAGTGAAGGGCAGCATTTTCACACAAGAAATTCATGATTTTGTATCAAATGCATGTGCCTGCTATTTAAAAGGAGGCATCAATCCACATAAAATAAGCATCAATATGCAGAACAACACATTACAAAGATTCCAGAATATAAACCTTACTCTCACTACCAAAATGAAACTAGTATATTTCAAACATTGTTTCTCATTATCATAGAAATTATTGCAGGGATCAAGATAATCCTGTCCACTATTCTGATGATTTTACATTCTCTCTATTTAAATATCTACCTAGTTTGAATTTAAATAATATTGCCATCCCAATCTCAATATTGTCTTGTGGTGAAACGTTCTATGTTCAAATGATGTCTTACAATAATTCCTGTAATTTTCTCCCTTTGTTCTTTATATTAGTAACATGTTTAATTTTCTTACTGTAAGTAAATAATGCTTCTCTGCTTTTGGCACAACCCTGAATAATGCATAGAAATATAACTAATACTATACTTTATGCAATTTGTGTTAGAGAGGTTTGCAGTTAACTCACATTTGAAATAGAAGATCCACGTTGAGGTACGCAGAACTATCAACATCAAGCATTACATTAGGCTCACAGCTCATGTCACACATAACAGCTTACCTCATGGATCAGAAGGATTATGGGTTACATTGATCCTCATTAAGGACGATCAGCTACATTTGCCAATACTGTACAAAGCAAACATGTTGCACTGTTGCACAGTGACGTAGGGTATACAAGCCAGCAGTAGGTTCAAATTGTTAACTCAGATACCCTGCCTTTAAGTTAGATTCCATCTGAACTATATTCATCTGTATCATTTATGGAGACTGTATATTTTATCCTTCAAAGGAAAGATATGTCACCGATAAGACCAGTCTCTATTGCCCATGAGACATTGATTGTGAGCTGTCTTCTTTAATAGAATTTGGCTTGCTAGGTCATTGAGGAGTCACCCACAAAGATGTAAGTTAGGAGGCAGGTATATGGGAAAGGACATAATACACATTTCTTTTCCCTGAATGACATTAATAAACTAGATTTTTTAAAAAAAGTAATAGTCCTATAGTTCCATGCTCACCAAGACTGCGTCTAGCTTTTCAATCCAGATCTTTTTCCATTTATTTAATTAATAGAATTAGAATTCATGTTGTTTTTGGGTTAAGTCCTGTAACATAATCACTATAGTATCGTATATAGGAATTACCAGTTCATTAGTTAGAAATTAGTTAGCATATGATCAGTGACCAGTTCCAGGTAAAGTAAGGCCTATGACTAAGGAAAATAAACATTTAAGCTTTAACATTGTCATGTCAAAATATGTGATTTTCCAAGAAAAGCACATGATGTGATATGCTTGCCATACATTTCAAACCAGTTTTGGAATTATCAGATGGCTAAAGAGAGATATACTAGAACATACTAGTTAGTAAATTACATTGAAGGTATCTCCCGATACCTTCACTCAGTTATTTTTAAACTGAGTGTTAACAATGATTATGCACCATTTTCTTTATTTGGATTCACGTTCCTGGCAGACTGTCTATTTAATCGCAATGCATAGCTGTCTTACAGCGTTTACAGTCTGGCACTCGATGTCTTTACTACGTTTGGCAGAGACTGGAGCAGATCATCTTTGCAATGAAGATCACGACCATAGCAGCATTTCAGCCAGCCTAATTGCAAAGCGTTGTGGCTCATGCAGAACAGGAGACTTGGACGATCCGAACACTTCTCCACCTGCTGAAGCTCGGCCTTAAAGCTGACACGTGAAGTTTAGGAAATAGATGATGTGGGATCAGCCCAACGAAGTCTGACATCTTCATGTGGAGCTGCCACGCCCGATACCTTAACAGAGATTCTAAACGGTTTTAGAATCCCGTCAGAATAGCAGACAAACTCGTTCCAGATAAATGAACAAGGCGTTTGCACAGTACTGCAAGATATAAATAAGAAATGCATGGAAAGTAGTAGGCTGTAGTTAATTAAATTATGCAGCATATTCAAAACCTGCTACTTAAACTATTGGAAACAAAATGGAATAGAGTGCTAATGGAGTGCAGGCTGGCTTTAAGGTGTCCAATAGATCATGGGGAATGGGACGCAGGAAGAAAACAGACTCAGGTTGTTTATACTTCCAATCTGCTAAAGACAATAAGACAGTCGCTGAGTTGAACTCTATGGACAGCAATAACTGCTTAAAACTGTAAAAGCACAATAAGTCACAGTGAGATCCCATAATTTACCCCTCGACCAGTCACTGACCTTGCTCACTGGTTGGGAGTGAGGACGCTGCAGTGAATTTGAATGCTGTAGGTTATGAAGGGGAGGTGGTTTTTGGTTGAGTGTGGAATGGGGAGGCGGAGGAGGGTATAGCAGGGGGACGGCGAGGTGATGAACGCTGGTGTGATGATTGCCAAGGGGATCAAAAGTGACGGGGAGAAAGCGGGAAAACGGGGTTGAAAAACAAATCAGCCATGACAGGATGGCAGAGCAGACTAGATGGGCCGAATGGCCTAATTTTTTGCTCCTGCGATCTTACGGTGGAGGTGACACATTTAGGGTGGAGCTTGGTCAGGTGAGGGCGTGACTGGGCGGGCACCCGATGGGAACATGACTCATTTCCAAATCTTTGTCCAAATTCATTGCCAGCTGAGCCATTTCCCAACACACAAAAAAACACCAACAGAATGAAAAAGGGGCGGTGGCTGGGGGAAGCAAACTTGCATGAATCTGAGGATGGACACTTCAAAAGCTGGTCTTGGGCAAGAGATGGAGTAGTGTGAAATTAAAACAACCTGCCTCTGGGGGGAGGAGGGAAGGGGGCAAAAGGTAGTGGAAACCGGGAGGGCAGAACTCCCCAACGTTAGACATGAAGAAAACTATCCTCTATTTTGCTTAGAACCCTCTCGCCCCCCCCCCCCCCCCCGGGTTTACTCTCAGTAAGGCTGACCTGTTCCTCTGCCATTCATGCCCATCATTAACATCGGCTGTTCACCCACATCCCTGCTGGCAAAGTTCCATTCCCACTCCCTTAGCCTTTTTCCACCTTTCCCATTGGAACCACCCGGTCTTCTCCCTGTGCTTCCCGCCCCCGCAGCATTAAAATGAAACTCCGTCACTGTGGGGTCTTTTAGCTCAGGGGTACCTAACCTGGATGTGTGTCACAACACAAAGCTGATCAAAAAAAACTTTAATAATTTTAAAAAAAAACTTTTCCGGCCCCCTTCAGTTCTGAAGAAGTCACATTGGAACTCAAAACATTGACTCTCTCTCTCTCTGCACAGATGCTGACAGACCTGCTGAGTTTGTGTGGTGATGTGGAAAACGGGTGATTTGTTTTAGAGGGTGTGGCTGATCTGGTTTATGTGTGTGTATGAGAGAGAGAGAGATTTTTATACCCTGCAGTGAATTCGACCAATCGTTAACACGTCTTAAATGTACGACTTGAAGGGTGATTCGAGGTGCATTTAACCTCGACCCCGCTTCTCTCTCTCTCTCTCTCTCTAAACCGCTTCCAACTCTTTCTGTGATCTGTGATTTGCTTCTGCTCACCTCTCTCGACACTGATCGCTTTAATTAGAAACTGAATCAGGGTTGGATTACGTGTGGATGGTTCCAACTCTTCCGGGTCGACAATGATTTTTTAAGGGGGAAAAAAAACCACACACACATAAGAAGGGCAGATCGGAGTGAGTGGTGGACAATTCCTGCAATCAGTTCTAGGCAGAGAGACGTAAACAGACAAACCAGCCAGCAGAAGGTGTGCTAGCAAACATGAGGTATCGGGTCGGCGCTGGTGGCAGCAGCAGCTAAGAGATGGAAGAGAAAGCGGTGCCTGGGAGCCAGTGCAGCTCCGACGCTGGGCGGCCAGGAGATGCTGGTGGGTTGGGCGCAGGGTCAGCTACTCCCCGGACTGTCTCCAAGTGCGAGCACGGTCAGCCGGACTCCCAAGGCACCCTTCACAGAGCCCTGGACTTCAAGCTGCAGGGCAACCAGTGCTACAAGGCGAAGAAATTCCGAGAAGCCATCGGCAAGTACCACCGGGCTCTGCTGGAGATGAAGGGCTTCCTGGCGGTCACCGACCCCGAGCCGTCCCCGGCTGTCCCGGTGCAGCCTTCCTCCTGCGGGAGGGCGCCGGTCACACTGACCGAGGAGGAGAGGAGGCTGCTGGAGAGTAGCGAGATCGAGTGTTACAACAGTCTGGCGGGTAAGCCTCCCCCCCCCCCCCCAAAAGCCTTGTCCCGCGCAATTTACTGCTCTGTGTGTGTGTGTGTTTGTCTCTCGGAGCCACCTCGCCCAGAGTTCACCCGCTCCTTTTCCAGCCGGGATCAGCCGCCCCCATTCCTTGCTCCTTCAGCATGATATCCATCTGCTGAGGGATGGCCATAATTGATGGCATTTCTGAGTTCGTGGACCCTCAGGTTGGAACTGAAGTACTTCAGGCAACCTTCAACCCCAGATATATTCCAACTACCTGCATCCGTTCCCCTACCCCTGTAACTTGCGTTGCACTGGGATTTGCCAGGACGATATATTGGCTTATCATGTTGTGGAGAGCATGACATCACTGGGTGCAGTTTACACCCAGGGTTGTGAGACCAAGGACACGTTTAGAGGATGTAATACCACAGAAGTGATTCACAAGGATGTTATTCAGGAAAATGCCAGGCTATTCCTTACCCCGTGGACAGCGTGTGCTGACCAATTCCCAAGGGAATATGCTACCGTCCTATAGAAGCCGGAATTCTGCATGTTTTGGAGCTGTAGTCACAGAGGAAGTGGTGGAGGCTGGTACAATTACAACTTTAAAAGGCATAGAGATGGATATATGAATAGGGAGGGTTTAGAGGGATATGGGACAACTGCTGGCAAATGGGACTAGATTAATTGAGGATACCTGGTCACCACAGACAAGTTGGAGCAAAAGGTCTCTTTCTGTGCTGTACATCTCTATAACTGCAGATGCTGGAAATCTTAAACAAATACAGAAATTGGCAGAGAACCTCAGCAGGTCTGACAACATAAGACCATAAGACATAGGAGCGGAAGTAAGGCCATTCGGCCCATCGAGTCCACTCCACCATTCAATCATGGCTGATGGGCATTTCAACTCCATTTACCCGCATTCTCCCCGTAGCCCTTAATTCCTTGTGACATCAAGAATTTATCAATTTAACATCTGTGGAGAGAAAGCAAGGTTAATGTCCACGTCCAATGACCCTTTTTCAGAACTGGGCAGCACAGTGCTGCCTCACAGCGCCAGGGACCTGAGCCCAATTCCAGCCTTGGGTGACTGGGTGAAGTTTGTACCTTCTCCCTGTGTCTGCATGGGTTTCCTCTGGATGCTCCAGTATCGTCCAAGAGCCCAAAGAAGTGCAGACTAGGTGGATTGGCCATGTTAAATCTGGGATTACAGGGATAGGTTGTGGGTCTGCGTGGCATGCTCCTTGATGGGCCAAATGGCCTCCTTATGCACTGCAGGAAGTCTATGATTCTACATCTATATTAAACCCAGCCAGTGATTTGGCACAATATCCAAAGTGGCATATGAAGCAGTTTACAATGTTCACAGGTAATTAAAATAAGCTACCCAAGTATGAAACATCCAATGCAGAAATGCCTCTCTGCCATGTGTGTATTAGGCTAAAAGCAGCCCCCACACTACACTACAAACCAGCCAGCAGAAGGTGTGCTAGCAAACATGAGGTATCGGGTCGGCGCTGGTGGCAGCAGCAGCTAAGAGATGGAAGAGAAAGCGGTGCCTGGGAGCCAGTGCAGCTCCGACGCTGGGCGGCCAGGAGATGCTGGTGGGTTGGGCGCAGGGTCAGCTACTCCCCGGACTGTCTCACCTACTTGCCCACCCAGCCACATTGTCACTATATGCCCAGTAGGTACAGACAAGGACCCCTGCAATTTTGTACAATTTGTAAGCAAGCTTTAATTCCAAGCTCCTGTTATTGACTGGGTATGATCTCCATATTCTGTGCTATGAATATTTCAGAAGAATATATTAGCATAAAGCATAATGGTCTTTGGAGAAAAGAAAACTTAGAAACATATACTCAATCAAAATGTTAGTAAGCTTTTAGAATTAAATGATTGGAGTCTTATACTAATAAATCAATAACTACATATGAAGTAGTTATGTAGTGCTTGAATGCAAACTCAAATTATACCTATTGATCAGTGTTGCCACTTGCATGCAAAATAAATAAACTTTTGATACAAAGAAGCACCAACACATCACAAAGTACTTGAAATATGATTGGTTCAATTTGCTACAGCAATATTAATAGCTAGCCTAACAAGGAAGTTAAAGCTAGTTTATAGATGATAACCAGAGTTAAATCTAGTCAACCATCTTAATTGTCCAAGAGGTGGCTGGCCTGTCAATTACTTGCTACAAGAAGGTACCAAGACAGCTTGTGTCCACAGGCTATTTCTTTTAAAGGCTGCTGCTGACTTTGTACCATTCAATGTCCCTCGTACACATTTGATAGAAAGTTTAGGCTAGCATCTGCCAAATATTTTCCCACTGTGACTCCATTTTGACACTTGAAAATGGTCATGACCACCTTGTTGGTGAGAGCTGAGAGAGTGGGGAACCTGGCTGTTGTAACTTGATGCAAACTCAATGGTGGCCACTACTGCTTCGCATCTCACGATCTCCCTTGGAGTATGGACCTTTGTTTTGGCTTACATCAAGGGTCAACATAAGAACAAAGGCTTTAGGAATAAGCCCTTTGAGTCCACTGTGCTATTCAATCAGATCATAGCTGACCTGGTTGTGGTCTACTTTCTAGAACACTTGGCTTCTTTGTCAACAAAAAAAGCCTTGTAACTCAGGCTTGAATATATTTAATGACCCAGCCTCCACTGCTCTCTAGGGGAAGAGATTTCCACTGACTAATGAACCTCTGAGAAAATAATTGTCCAACAATGTGCAAAATGTACAACTATTGCATGTTTTTGGTTTCTGAACTGGAAAAAGAATTGAAGAAAATCTAAATTTTGCTAAGTCTGTAAGCAGACGGATGCATCATGAGTTGATTACTGAAGTGGTGGTATCCCCAACTCTCAACCATCTGCTGCAAGCATTTTAAAGTAGAAATGTCCCTAACTTGTAGAGAGCAGACATCATCAACCCAGCAGTCATCATGAAGGGAGATTAACCTGCTGGAGAATTCCAAAATCAGTCTGTGTGTGTAAATACCAAATAAAACATTTAAATCAAATCTGAGATTAGACTGTGACAATGAAGAGATTAATTGATGGAGGGACTTTGCAATACGTGCAAGTGTGACATCACACACTTGCTTCTAACAATTGCTTCGGACTTAACACTGCAGCTATAAAATCAGAAAAAGCATAGATTTGCAGTGGAAAATGTACATTTAAAATATTAATGGAAAATCCACAGAATGACTAGAACGCCAATGGAATTCATATAACACGAGAGAATCTTCCAGCGAGCCACACAAATCCACTGTAATCCACTGCTGGTAGCTGTGCTGACTCATACATTTGATAAGGGGAAGTGGTACGATAGAGAAATTCAGTCCGTTCTTGAGGTCTTTTAGAGAGCAAGGTAAGTCTGAATGCAAATTTCAGACTGCAGTTCAATAAAACCTACAAAGTCAATGCAAGCAAAAATCAAGACAGATGTATAAACGGTGGCTAATCCAATATTCTAACCTTGTGTATGCTATCATCACAAGTTAAAATGACCTGAGCCAGTATTGACAGGGACATCAACCACCTGGGGGAAAATCATATCCTGTCTTCATTGTACATTAACTGGCACTTTCCAGTAACAGTGGGAATAGGAATTCTTGTTGGAGGAACGAAGATAATACTTGTGACTTGTGCAGGTGAAATCACCAATCAAATTCCCCTCGCCCTTAAGTTAGCACTGATGTACACAAGCAGGAGGCTGGAAGAACACAGCAAACCAGGCAGCATCAGGGGGTGGAGAAGTCAGCATTTTGGATGTAACCCTTCCTCAGGACTTCACCTCCTGATGCTGCCTGGCTTGCTGTGTTCTTCCAGCCTCCTGCTTGTCTACCTTGGATTCCAGCATCTGCAATTTTTTTGTCTCTACTTAAGTTAGTACTTGCTAGGTGCCAATTCCGTGTGTGGATACCAGTGTTTTACACATTCATTTTGAAAAGCAGAATGTATTTTACAGTGCACAATGTTGCTATTTTAATACTGAGCAGGACTAATTTTCTTAGATTGGAAATGATATGATTAAAAGTGTGTTTGTATCAAATCATCATTCCTCCAGCATTGAAGTCCTCAATGTAAGTTTATCCGCCTTCAGGTCTCTTGCTTCCTTCAGAGTTGCACATAGTTATGTTTTTGTTGGTGTAGCTTGGTTTATATTTTTCTTATTCCCACTAAGTTTTTTTTTGGCCATTATAACTTTATTCAAAAATGCTGAGATCAATTGTATTTAACTCTTGAGTATCCATCATAGTCCTAACATTCTCTATGAAATGTGCCCCTTATCAGTTAAGCTGATTCTGTTGACTGCTAAAGCCACATATTTGCAGGCTAGAAATACCATAGTTTGAAGTCTCTACACTAATGGGATCCAGGTTTGTTGTGGGGGGGGTGTGGATATGGAGAAACAATGGATAAAATGTAGAGGAGTGTTTTCCATTGCTGTGACAAAGGCTTGTGTTGATATAGTCAGCAGGGCTACTGTAGATGGCGCTCTTGTGTCATCTCGCAATCTTCAGCAATGCTATTTGCAATCACCATAATTGTCATCGGGGCAATGGTATTTGTACCCAGAAGGAGGTACCAAGGGGTGAATAAGAATTGAAGTAGTACGCTTTAGCAGGAAAAAAGCACTAGAGACACTTGAAGCAGTAAATTCTCAGGACCTGATCGTCTGCATCCCAGGACTACATAGTTGTGGATGCAATGGTTATGACTTCCCCAGCTTCTAGATTAGGCATTGTGGATTGGAAGCTAGCAACTGTTCCATCAATATTCAGGATGGGAGGTAATGGGGAACATGAAGGCCAGTTATCCTGAATTCCTGAGTTGTTGAGGAAAATGCTGGAATTATTAAGGAAGTCCTAGCAATATACCTTGAATCAATGTGATCAGCCAAATTCAACGTGGTTTTCAAAAATTGTTTCTGAAATTTATTTATTGGTGCTTTTTGATGTACCTATTCAGGAATGTCATAGAGTCATAGAGATGTACAGCATGGAAGCAGACCCAACCCGTCTATGCCGACCAGATATCCCAACCCAATCTAGTCCCACTTGCTAAAGGGGAACAAGTAGATGCAGAATACTTGGATTTCCAAAAGATGTGCAATGAAGAGCCACACAAAAAAAAATGCACAAGATAAGGGCTGAAGAAGTGGGGGTAATATATTAGCAAGGGCAAGTGATTTGGTATGGATAGGAAGAAGAAAGTAGGGATAAGCAGGACTCTGTACAAGAAAGGACAAAGACAGCAGATGTTGGATGATCTTAGGTTGATGCTAGGTAGAAAATGAAAGATCATCCAGAAGAGGTCAGTTAATGCAGAAAGAACTCTCCCTTCCTGAAAGATGGGCAAATTACTGGTTCGCCACATGTGTCAAAGGCATGTTGTCCTATCAAACTCAGTGGGGAATGCATCCATTTCTAAAGGCTGCTTACTTGTTACATTCATTAATCTACTAGGTTGCACGTGTGAACTCATTTTTCTTTCATAAGAAGTGGCCATTGCTGGTTATGCCACCATTTATTGACTGTCCACTTTTTCTCTTGGGAGGCAATTAAGGAAGTAATAGCAAACCACCTTCTTGAATCATTGCACCCCATCTACACCAGGCACATCCACATGCTGTTTGAACGCAAGTGAAAAAATAGTGATATAATTCTAAATTGGGATGATGTGTCTAGGAGGAGAACTTGCAGGTGGTGGTGTCCCCATACAGCTGAAGTCCTTGTATTTCCGTGTGGTAGACCTTGCAGATTTGAAAGGTGGTTTTGAAGGGGGCTCAGGAATGTTGCTGCAGTGCATCTCGTAGTTGGTACACACTGCTGCCACTGTACATCAGGTGATGGAGGAAGTGAATGTTTAAGGTGGTTGGAATGCATGTCAAGTGAGCTGATCAGTCCCAGATTGTGCCCAGCTTCTTGAGTTGTTAAAGTCAGTCATCCAAAAAGGTGGAGCACTTTCCATCTCACTCCTGACTTCTGCCTTGTAGATGGTTGACAGGTAGGAATCAGGGAGAAAACACTCTAGTCATTGGAGTTGTGCCTTGCTCAAAGGAAGATTGTTTTAGGTGTTGAAGAGAATCAACACATATGACATCAGTGGAGAAGTTCCTCATGGTTGTATTCTCAATTCCACCATCTTAAAGTTGTTCCAACAATGACAGGCTTCATGGAGTCAAAACTGAGCTACTTGTCTGAGAACTTCCAGCTTCTGAACTGCTTTTGTAGCCAGAGTACTTATAGTTCCGTTTCTAATCAACATTAACCCCAGGATTTAGATGTCTGTGTGTGCCATAGACTGTCAAAGGAAGATGATTACATTCTGTCTTGTTCTCTTGTTGCCTAATACTTTTGTGTGGCGTGAATGTTTCCTGCTGCTTATCAGCCCAAGCCTGAACATTGCTGGTCTTGCTACATATGGTAACTGACTGCTTCAGCCCACTTATGAAGGAGGGAAGGCCATTGTTGGAACAACTTTGAGATGGTGGAACTGAGAATACTACCCTGAGGAGCTTCTCCACTGATGTCATTCGTGTTCATTCTCTTCAACAACTAAAACAATCTTCCTTTGAGCGAGGCACAACTCCAATGAATAGAGTGTTTTCTTCCTGATTTCTACTTGCAACAATTTTGCTAAGGCTCCTTGAGTGAAAGTGGAACGAAGTGTGAGAGACTGGATTCCTGCCAGTTGTTGCTATGGCAACTGGTCGTCAGTCAAAGCTGTAATGAAAACTCCTGCTTTTTTTTTTAGTTCTTATCACTGTAGATTTAGAGGCTTCAATTAATTCTGGCCAGGGAAGATATGTTTCAGCGCTGTTTGATTAAGATAACGGTTTGTGGGTATCTAGCTATAGTTGGGTGTGAACTTTGAAGGTGAGCTTTAATACCTGGCTAAGGTGCTGATACACTGAAGCTTTGCTACTTAGCCCAGTAGTTGCCATGGAAATTGTGAGCAGCCAATTAGAAAACACTCTGATAAGGTACAGCCATAAAATATGTGCTTGGATCCCTAATAAGATTTTGCATTATATTAAGTGAATTAAAATGCAGTCTTGTTTATTTAAATATTTTCTTATATAATGCACCTTAGATTAATAAGGTGTAGCATTCAAGAATTCAGTCAATGGTATTTTAGCCTTAATTGCAAAGGGTTGGAGTATAAGAATCAGGAAAGGTCACTACCATTTCTGACACTAGTTCTTGAACATTTTAGGTTAAAAGATCCTCTTTCAAATAACGTAGTAATCATGGATTGCATCCAAGTTATAACAGCATAAACTCATACTCATATAATATAGCAGAATTGCATGTCAAGGACATTTTAATAATGTTTTTCAGAAAACAGGTATTCATCTATACATTTCAATGAGATGGCTTTCTCTGTATCTCAATGCATCGCCTATCAGTGATGTAGTGCTTGCCAGTGATACTTGTAAATCACACTATACAAAAGCAAGTGTTTCTTTTTAAGAATAAAAAGGTTCAAACTGCAGAATGGGATCTCTGTAAACATCTGTAAAATTCCCATCACATTTAAAAACAGAATTTGATCTATTTATAGTCTGGTTAAGCAGTGGCTCTGCAGGGCTCAGAGTGACTAATCTGAGAAGCTAAAGATTGATCTGAGACAACTTCTTAAGTTAACCTGCTGCCTGCCCCCAAACCAGTGGGAGAATCTAGAATTGGGTTCAGGATTAGCGATCATCCATTTAAGACAGGTGAAGAGGGATTTCTCCTCTCCAGTTGTGAATTTTAGAATGCTTGACATCAAAGTTGCTTAGGAGTTGTGTCATCAGATATAGGTGAGGCTGAGATACAATTTTTGTTTTAAAATATTAAAAAGCAAGGATTACAGGGAGCAGGAAAGAATGTTTTTAGATTCAGGGTTTATTGTCACATGTACTGCAGTGCAGTGAAAAATGTACAAAGTAGCCATTCCTGGTGCCATTTTAGCCACAAAGGTACCTATGTATAAAATCTTAGGTAGAAAAATAAAGAAATAAGTTTAAAAAGTTCAACACTACAGTTCTTAGTATGGCTAAGCTCAGATCAGCCCTGATATTACTGAGTGATGAAGCAGATTTGAGGGCATGCAGCCTACTTGTGCTCCTATTTCAATTGCTATGTACAGCACATACACTGCCACCAAAATATGATTTAGGAGCAAGAGAAGGGCATTTGTCCCCTCAAGCACATTCTATCATTCAATGAGATCATGGCTGATCATCAGCTCCACATTCTTGCCTACCCCTGGAACCATTGGCTCCCTTGTTGCACCCTCTGCCTTTTAAAAGAATTCAGTGAAGCAAAAAAAAACTCTCATTCTCAGAGCTTCCAAATCTCTTCACAACCAATGAAGTATTTTAGAAGTAGTCACTTTTGAAATGTAAGGAATATGGCAGCCTAGGTTATGTGCTCACAATATTCCGACTCAGTGGTGAGGTTAGTATTTCTTACCCAGCACTTCATGTAGTCTTGAGATACAAAGGATCTCACTGAGCTTACTGGGATGAACTTAAACCTGTGGAGATTCGTGGTAAACCCAGGATGAAGGGTGAAAATGACAAGGACTTGTTATAGAATTTGTTGGGGTTAGGTAATTGATGTCTGGGAGGAGTGTCACAGGCACTCAATGCCTGGACCACTACTACTTCCAATCCAGGATGTAAAATAGTAAATAGCTAGTTAATAAGTGTTGCTCTTGCAGTTAATGTTTAAAACAGATTTTACAAAATGCTGCTGAAAGTGATTTTTGTTGAAAAGATATTAATAATGTTTAAGGATGTTATGTAGGACATTGCTACAATTGTTCTTGTAGATTTATCCATTGCTTATTCTCATCTTTGAGTATTATTTAAATTACGTGGCTGAAAAAACATCTTTTATGTAAACACAACGTTTTAATGTATTAACAGTTAGCCAATTATGATTTCAATAGTTTAAGTGTGTATTTACATATCTATTCCAATCTATGAAAATGATCTGGATTCAGAAATTCAAAGTAATATTCTGGAAGATCCAGTAGAGGCCAAACTAGGAGGACCAGTGGATTCAAAGAAGGCAGCTCAGAAATTACAGCAAGAACTGTGCAAAATGTAATAACTGCGCAGAACAGTGACAAATGAAATTTAACAGAGAAAACAAAACATTTTGCATGTAGCAAAAGGTTACAGTATCATGGAAAATGTAATGATATATTAAACAAATTTAGATTAAGTCTTTCGTCTTTTGGAATGATATATGCTAGTTTTGGTTCTTTCGTATGTACATTCCAGAACTCCTTTAAAATTATGTTCTTAAGATAGCTTCAGCCTTTCGAACAATAGGTGCCATCTCAGCTCAGACAGTGCACTAAAGGTGTGAGGTTAAAGTCTGTTTGTGTTCCAATGTTGAGTCATACTGGTTCTATTTCAAAAGTGGGACTTGCAGAATCTTACATGGATTTATGCAGTTTTTGAGCAAAATAAAATGTAATTCTGCAAGTACAAATTCACCCCATAAACTTATGGGTGCATGTGCAGGAGAGACAGAGTGAGTGAGTTGTACGTGTGTGTGTGAGAGAAAGCTTGGTCAAGTATGTGTGTGAGTGTGATGGGGTATAAGTCTTGAGAGAGTGTGTGCTTGGGTGTGAGTGCAGGGTGTGCATGTGTGTGTGTATATGAGAGAGGGTCTGCGTGTGTGTATGTGTGACAGAGACAGAGGCAGAGAGTGTAGAGTGCAGTGGGGTCACATTTAGTGTGACATGAACCCAAGGTCTCTGTTATGGCCGTCCCCATGGGTACAAACTTGGCTATCAGCCTCTGCTCGGCCACTTTGCATTGTTGCCTGTCTTGAAGTCCGCCTTGGAGGATGGTCACCCGAAGATCTGAGGCCAAATGTCCCGGACTGCTGAAGTGTTCCCCGACTGAGAGGAACACTCCTGCCTGGTGATTGTTGTGGGGTGTCCATTCATCCATTGCCATAGTGTCTATCTTGCCAATGTACCATGCGTCAGGGCATCCTTGCCTGCAACGTATGAGAGAGACCACGTTGACCGAGTCACATGAGTACCTGCCACGTATATGGTGGGTGGTGTCCCCACGTGTAGTGGTGCTATCTTTGTCGATACTCTGACATGTCTTGCAGCGGCTGCTTTAACAGGGTTGTACGGTGTTGTGGTCGTATGTATAGGTAAAGCTAAAAGATCCTCAAGTAATGTCATCGACCAGGTTGAACCTGCCCGACCAACATAAAGTTGGTAATCAATAAAACTGGAAGAATGTTAAATGACAGGGTCAACGTAACAGAAAAGAAGCCAAAAACTGTCATGAGCAAATGCTTTTTGGAATGAGTTGAATGCTTTGATTGGACTGAAACTTGAATAAGGCACTCAGTTGTGGTTGTCAAGACACAGAGAACCTTTTCAAATACTTGACACAAGAGAATGCTCATGAGCCTGAGCTGCCTGGAAGACAGGAGGCACTCCAGCTTTTGAAACTGAAGTTCCCTGAGAACAAACCTTACGAGTGACATAAGGTACTTGGGGAAACAACTGGGAAATCAGAATGTCTTACAATTAACGTTAAATTTGAAATGAAAATGAGATGTAGGTTCAAACATGGGGAGGAAGAAATTAGGACGAATATGGAAATTAGCTGTGCACATGAATAATTGTAATTTGGCACAGGCTTCCCGATAAAGTAATAGAGGATAAAATGTCAGCAAGATTTAAGAAGTCATTAGATACTTAAAATAAGGAGACCTTTAGATATTACTAGATTAATGCAATTGCGTAGATCAAATCGTTCTCTTTTTAATCCAAAAAGCTATCTTAATGCATTATGAATGGACAGGCAGATAAGAATCTGCTTAGGTTTATGGTATAGAATTGCAAGTCTACCAATTGGAGCAAGAGAGTGTGGAATAGAATGGTTTTGTGACAACCATCTCTGAAGTGAGGTATGTGAATAGAAATAAGTGTTGTTCAATTGTATTATAATAAATGAGTTGCTGCAATCAGTACAGTTTAGCATCAATGATATAAAGCCATGGCACCTGCCATGAGAAGGATCTCAGCCAACCCTTCAATTTATTAAAATGTTGCAATTCAGTCGATGAAGAGATAAGTGTTTGTACGTGGGCCTCCCAGCTTTGAGTTACTTTCTTCTATTCACTCATTGACAGCAGCTGCACAGCGTTCTGTTGTCGGTTCCTTGTGTATAGGTTTCAGAAAGGAATTGCTTACCAACACTTTGGAATGCAGCCTGTTCAGTACACATCTCATTAATTTTGGCAGAAGGTTGAGTTTAAGTGGGTAATGTTCCTGTATAAGTGTGAACTATTTGTGAAGGATTGAACACAGGGATATATTGAAAGCCTCCATTGTTACCTTTTGAATTTTTTTTTGTGTTCATCATTTTCTAAAGATGTCTATTTAAACACACCAAACACTACAACTTGTTCTCCTTTCACTAACCCCATTTAGAGCCTGTGATTAAAGGCGGCATGGTGACTCAGTGCTGCCTCACAATGCCAGGGACCCGGGTTCGATTCCAGCCTCCGGAAACTGTCTGCATGGAGGTTGCACGTTCTCCCGTGTCTGTGTGGGTTTCCTCCGGGTGCTCCGGTTTCCTCACACAATCCCAAAATGTGCAGCCTAGGTGGATTAGCCATAGGAAAGCTAGGTTACAGGGAGAGGATAAAGGGATGGGTTGCTCTTTGGAGGAGCAATGTGGATTTGATGTGTTGAATGGCCTGTTTCTGAACTGTAGGGATTCAATGATTAATGCAAATTGTGCTAACACCAAAGCTGACTTAACTCATGGTGTTATTACTCAGCTGATGGTAATACTGGAAATGTCTCAGAGAAATCTGGCCTGATAAACAACAAATTTTTATTTTTCCTTTTTTGTTTACCTTGGACATCAGTCACCAAACCTGGTTACAAAAGGCTGACAATGTAATTCAACAAAAGAACATGAAGGTTTATTACACAAAGGAAAAACACCAACTATGTTACATTATAAAAGAACTATTCAAATAATCTATGATAAACATCAGAAGGAAATGGTCATCCACTTTTCATGAGTGAAACATTTTACAGGCATTAAACTTCAGTGAAGAGCTATCCCTATCTACATCTAAAGTTTCTAATTCAGCTGGCATGGCTGAAACTGGTTTCCTTTTGGCAGATTCCTGCACATTTGCTTGATGCTATTTTCTTCAGTTTCTATTTGCCTCCAAGACCTTTTAAAGCAACCTGCTAACTAAGCTCTCCTGTTGCTTAATGTGTCCCCTCAACCCATGTCTTTCACAGCCTTGTAGGATGTCTTCCTCTCTGTCTCCTCCATGGCGTTATGCTTCTGGAACTTTCTTCACACATTTCTAAAAAGCTCAGCCCTTCTCTTCAGCCCTGACTGCTGATAATAGTATCCCTCTGTTGAATATTCTGTTGGAGTCGGCATTAGTGTTGGGCTCATCTCTTCCTTTTGCTATCCCTGCTGACAGCAAGGCAAGACCAAGAGAATTGGCATGGCTTGTAAGAAGAAGCACACGGGAGACAGTAAATAAGGGGTGAGACAATTGAAGTATAGGAATTCGGATGTCATGCTGACGTTGTACAGGATATTGGTGAGATCTCTTCTGGAGTACTGTGTCCCATTCTGGTCGCTGTGCTATAGAAGGATATTATATTGGAGGGGGGGTTCAGCAAAGATGTACCAGTGTCTTGCTGGGACTGGAGGGTTTGATTAATAAAGAGGGGGCTGGGATATTTTTCACTGGAGTGTAAGAGGTTGACCTTTATAAAGATTTATGAAGTCATGAGGAACATAGATAAGGTGAATAGCAAGGGTTTTGTTTACCTAGGATAGGGAATTCAAAACAAGGGGACATATTTTTAAGGCGAGAGGAGAAAGGGTTGAAAAGGACATAAGGGGCAACTTTTTTATGTAGATAGTGGTTCGTGTGTGGAATGAACTGCCCAAGAGAGTGGCAGATGTAGGTGCAGTTATAACGTTTAAAATACATTTGGGGAAGTATATGAATAGGAAACATTTAGAGGGATATGGGCCAAATGCAGGCATGTGGAACCAGTTTGGTTTGGGAACTTGGTTGGCATGGGCCAAAGGATCTGTTTCCATGCAGTATGACTCTATGCATTCCCAGCCTTTTCACTCCTATTAGGCTTCTGTCAACAAAGCCATCTCGTTGTAGTATGCCAAAAGAGATGGTAAGGAACAAGGTCAGCAAAAACAAAGTTTAGGACCCCCTAATGTGATCTAAACATTCTATCCCAGATAACAATCACACATAAGAACTTAGGTACACCACTTATAGTGATATCTACATTTAAACTGCTAAGGTATAGCATTTACCTAAAAAGAGAAGGGGTCTTAGGAGTACTATGTGATGGATCTGCCTTGGATGACATTAAGTAATCCCTAATTTTGGCCCATTTAATATATTTTTAAAATTACATTATATTACTATTTGAAATTGTACCTTCTAGTCCCCAATTTCAATCCTGCGCTTAAATAAAAACAAGTGTTTGTCTAGACTGTTATCGAAGCACACTTCAAAATCTCCAATGCAGAGAAGAATGAAGCATTTTTACGATCTGTCTCAAAAAGGAGCCACAGCTCCAGCAAAGTTGAAAAATCACTCTGCAGACTTTTGCAAATCCATACCTCGATTAAAATTTTAAACATTCTGTTCTCAAACTCTTAATTGTCAGGATAGCAATTTCTCCTTCGATGTTCCATTTCACCACCATGAGAGCACACAGAATTCTTCCACAACCAGTTTACATTATTTAACATGAAAAGAAAATATGATTTGTTATAATGCATTGCCTTACAAAACCTTTGAGTATGTGTGTGTGTGTGCATGGGCATACAAAAGGTGGGGCAGGTGATCAGGAGAGAGAGATGCAACGTCATATGAAATAAGGCTTTGACCTGACAAAGGACTTGGCAATGTCTGAATGGAACTAGAATTAATTGGTGGAACGTTGGTTTGTTCTGATACATCTGCAGAGTCGCGTTTGCTAGTTCTCCAGCTGGGTGGGGAGGTATGACAGACATTTCTCCCCTTATTGCCCTCCAAAGATTGTCCTTGTTCCTACTGAATGGAGACAATCTCACTGCCTCTTAAGCATTATCTCTGGAGTATAACGAATAGAATAGAATGAGATTTAATGTCACATATACTCCAATGAGTGCAGTGAAAAGTTTACAGTTTGCCAGTTAACAGCGCCATCTTAGGTATAAAGGTACCTAGGTATAGTTTCTTCAGTCACAAGACCTTAAAAGAGAGTAATAAAAAGTCCAGCATTGTAGAAATAAATGTTCAGAACAATAGTCTTCCAGTCCAGACTGTGCTGACACCTGGCCTCCTGTCCACACCGGGCCTTGGCTTCACACCATGCCTGGCTTCACCTCGAAGTTCATGAGGCTGGGTGATGGCTGTGGAATAACCTCGAAACTGGGAGTCCACACTGAGGCCATGCCAGACCGAGGCCGCCATGCCAGGTGAGAGGACCCCTTGGCAAAAGTGAGGACTGCAAATGCTGGAGATCAGAGTCAAGATTAAAGTAGTGCTGGAAAAAGACAGCAGGTTAGGCAGCAGCCGAGGAGCAGGTAAATCGATGTTTCGGGCAAAAGCCCTTCATAACCCCTCGTCATGTCCACACAGAGTCGACTGGGAGCCAGGAGAAAAGGAAAAAGAACGCAAAGAGAATAAGAAAAGGAATAGGTGGAGCAGACAAGCTGAGGCAGAAGCATCCTACTCTGCTGCCATCTTGGATTGGAATCATGAGTGTAACCGCCAAGTAAATAGTCAAATCACAAAATGCATCATGGAACCTAAATAGAGATATCGGTTCTTTATGACTGAATTGCAATATATAACAATTAATTTGCCCCATTCATTGGTATTTCGATTGTGTCTTAATGAGTATTAAATGCTGACCCAGCCAGTAAGGCCCCCTTATTCACTGTCACTAATGGCATTGTTGGCCAACCCACACCAAGTGAACTGCAATGGTTCAGGAAGGGAGCTCACTACTACCTTCTCAAGGGTAGCTAGGGACAGGCATGAAATGATGGCCAGCCGGAAAGGAATAGTGCATTGAAGCTTTGAGACAAAATGTTTGACAAAAGAGAATTTTTAAAGCTATAGAGATAAGATCTAGACAGGAATATGCTCACCTGTCAGATTGCTGAGATCTAAGGCAGAACATTCAAGAGCTCTGCTGTTTCCTCTCCATGTTGACCGTTCAATGTTCCATCGTCTTTAAAGACTCCTGCTCCCATTTGTTTGAAGACTTTAAATAACAGCATCATGACTTACAGCTGGTTGTAAGTGGCTTGACTTACAAGTGTCTATTTAACCAATTCTAAGAGGGTGTGGGTGATCCCTATGAAAGGGAGGAGTGTACTTTTATGAAGAACATTAAGACATCCCAAACAGCCAATGAAGTGTTTTTTGAAATACAGTTACTGTTATAAAGTAGGAAATATAACAGCGAACTTGCACACAGCAAGATCCCATACTGTTGGAATGACCGTGTCAGCTGTTTTCAGGGATGGTGTTTGAAGGATGAAGGTTGGCCAGATCACATTGTCAAGTCAAGAGGGTAGACTCAGACCACACCTGAAAGAGTTCACTGTTTTATTCAATCATGGGTAGTGGGCCTTAGCTGGCTTGGTCAGCAGTTATTGCCCATCCCCAGTTATCATTGAGAAAGCGGTGGTATGATGCCTTCTGGAAACACTGCAGCCTTCTTAAGCCTACCCCCACACGCACAGCAATAGCAAAGGAACAGCAATATATTTCCTAATCAGGATGGCAAGGAGCTTTTGAGAGGAACATGTGGGTGGTAGTGTTCACATGTGTCTGCCACCCTTGTCCTTCGAGATAGTGGTGGTCGTAGGTTTGGAATGTGCTGTTTACAAATCCTTCATGAATTTCTGCAATGTATCTTGTAGATGCTACACACTGCTGACATTGCATCAGTGGTGGAGAGAGCTTTAGATGGTGTTAAGCTTCATGAGTGTTGTTGGAGCTGCACTAATTCAGACGAATGGAGAATATTCTATCACATTTCTGATTTGTGCCTTTGTAGATGGTGGAGAGTCAGGAGGTGAGTTACTTTAGACACATTCCGCTTCACATTGTATGCCCATGTTTCCACGTGTAACCAATGCCTGGATAATAGTTTGTGTAGGTGCAAGTATCCATGGAATATCACTAACCTGACTTTTCCACATACATGTGCTAGTGGATGTTTATGGATATTTTCTAGTCAACCTGTTTAGAGATGTTATTACACATCTCTGGAGCACGTGGGACTTGAACCCAGGCCTCCTGGCTCACAGGTAGAGACATTACCTCTGCATCACAAAAGGCACATTAGTGTATGCTTATATTTAAATATTTGAGCAGACTAGGCTGATTTTCACTGTTGCCATCCTTCCCCCAAGCTGAGTAATGGTAGGTCCAGGTTGCAGCACTCCTACCGCAGACTGGGGCAACTCTCCCCTCTGTATGGTTACCCATGGTGGCCTTTCCAAAATGTATGGTGAACTCCATTGGAACACACACAAATTATTGTCATTGGGAGCAGTCCCTAGAGTCTGCAGCTGAGGGACTGAAGCATTTTGTTCAGGAGCTTGAAGTATTAGCTGTGTTTAAAGAAGAATCTCTGTGAATGTCTGGACAACACATTTTGTTCTCTTCTGCAGACAGTAGCTGTATACACGGCTGTCTTCCTGTGTGTACTCTTCTGTGTCAGCCAAAGGTACAGATATTTAACAGAGAGCTGGGCGCAATGAATTGTGAACTCATGCTTGCTTATGTATTTTAAAAAAAGACACCAGCTCCCCCATGCATGTAATGCCACGGGAAAGGTTAAGTGGATTAGCAGCTTGCATACCATGATGGAAACATTCACTGCAGTGCATGAGAACCAGTGTCCTTTGTTTTGAGTTTTGTTGAATTCCACTGCAAATCACACAACAAAATTCACCTTATGGGTTTGTCACAGGATAAAGGCCATCCACAATTAGGAGAGAGAAGAGCTTCTGGAGTTATTAGGAGTAACGTTCTTGTTTGAATGGTGTGGAGGTGCAGTGTTGGACTTGGATGGACAAAGTTAAAAGTCGCACGACATCAGGTTATAGTCCAACAGGTTTATTTGAAAGTACAAGCATTTGGAGTGTTGCTCCTTCATGAGGTAGCTAGTGGGGCAGAATCGTAGGATACAGAATTTATAGTGAAAGATCATAGTGTCGTACAACTGATGCGATATATTGAACAAGGCTAGATTGCTGTTAAGTCTTTAATCACTTAGCATGGGGATGCAGGTTTTGATTGATTTAATATGTAAATTCCAGAACTTTTTTCAAGTCACAGTCCCAAGATAACATAAGGTTTTATATTAAAAAAATGACATCTCAACTTAGGCAATGCATTAAAGGTGTGAGGTTAGAGTCTGTCTGTATTTCAACCTTGAGTCAGACTGGTCCTAATTCCAAAGTTGGAATTTATAAAATTTCATTTGACTGACTGCTGACAAATTGTATGCTTTTTGAACAAAATAGAATGTATCTGCAAATGCAAATTCACTCCATAGACGTGTGTGTTTGTGTGGACGGGAGAGAGAGTGCGTGCATGTGTTTGATAGAGTGTGTGCATGAGTGTGACAGAGTATATGCCTGTGAGGGGCTGTGTATGTGTCTGAGAGAGAAGGTCTGTGTCAGAGTGATCATGTGTAAGAGTGTGTGAGAGAATGAAGGATGTAATGGGGTCACCTATAGTATGACATGAACTCAAGATCCCAGTTGAGGATGTCCTCATGGGTATTGAACTTGGCTATCAGTCTCTACTTGGCCACTCTCTGCATTGTTGTGTACCCCAAAGTCTGCCGTTGTTGTGTACCCCAAAGTCTGAAGATCTGAGGCCAAATGTCCTTGACCACTGAAGTGTTCCTGGACTGGACCCCATCTGGTGATTGTTGCACGGTATCCGTTCATCCATTGTCGTAGCTTCTGCATTTTCAGATTTGCAGGGATTGTGATTTGAAAGAAGTTCTGATATTTACATATTAATTAATCAAAACTTGCATCCCCATTCTCACGTGATTTAAGACTTAACAGCAATCTAGCTTTGTTCAATGTATCGCATCAGTTGTATGACACGATGATCTTTTACAATAAATTCTGTATCCTATGATCCTGCCCTACTAGCTACCTGATGAAGGAGCAACGCTCCAAAAGCTTGTACTCCCAAATAAACCTGTCTGACTTTAACCTGTGTTGTGAATTTATTTTCAACTTTGTTTGAATGTGCACTTCAGAAAAATCTCCTATTCTGACCTGATTATTAACCTTGTGAAAAGAAATACCTCACAGGATTGCATCAGGAAACATGATAGAAATATTGCACAATGCAGAGGTCACCCTGTTACGAGGAGGGGTAATGTTCAATATGAAAGAGAACCAAATTTCTCATCTAGTCAGCACCTTCAGGTAGGTGGATCAAACATGCAGAGTAGGAGGAGCCTATTTGACCCTCAAGACTGCTCCCAATGAGGAGCAAGTCAAACGTAGGCCAATCACTACTTAAATGAGTGAACTACATCCTTTCCCTGGTGCATGTTGAGGAGAAAGCCACTGGGTGTTAGCTGGAATTATTGATGGTTATAGCAATATTTATTGCATGGACCTCCCTGCTGTTCTAGCCAGTAAACAACATTGCCAGGACAAATAGCAGAACACTGGGAAAACAGAGCTCTAAGGGTGATGTTAGTGGTCAGGCAGGAAAGAAAGAGAAATTCTACATTGGCCGAAATAAAACCAAGGTACTATGGATACTGGAAATCAGAAATGTAAATAGCAAGTTCTGGAGAAACTCAGTAGACCAGTTTGAAGAAGAATCATAATAGTCTCAATATTTATTCTGTTTCAGTTTCCACGTATGCAGCCAGACCTGAGTTTCTCTAATACCTTCTGGTTTTATTTCTTTTTTTTTTGCCTCTTCCAGCAAGGCTCTCTTCATACTGAGCATGATTTAAGACTCAAAATTTGACTATTGTAGATAATTCTAAATGACAGGATTAAAGAATGAAAAAGAAATTACAGCATTGCACAGGATAATGAATAGCTTTGTAACAGACAGTTATGTTTTTGGCAGTCCCCAATTCCCTTCCTGGCAACTGACAAGCAGTGTTTATAGAGAAAAAAAACTGTCTCGACTCTGTCTCTCTTCTTTTCCTGTCATGTGGAGGACAACCTGAAAAATAGAGTCTCATCTTTTGTATTCTATCAGTTGGCAAAGTGTGTAGAGGTAGAAATGAGCCTGAGGGGTAAAATGGAGGATTGCTTTTCTTTAAAACAAGGCAAGTTGGTTTTCAGATCCATTTATCTTTCCGTCTTGCTCCTCATCCATTATCTCTTTGACAGTGTGCATCTTCTCCCCCATCTGTTCTGTTTAAAATTGTCTCCATCACTTTATACCTTTTATTTTCTAGGTCTGAGTTTCTTTACTGTTATCTGTACATCTGTCCATGTTGGTGTATCTGTCCCTCCCTATGTGACCATTGATTCTCAATCATTTGGCGAAAGTGCCAAGGTGTTGATTGCAAAGTGATTATTTACATAACACTTTGCACTAAGGCATGATTATAAATATAATGAAATGTCCCATAAGAATATTATCAAACAGCATTTGACACTGAACCACACAAAGTGGCAGATAGAGCAGGTATCCAAATGTGTATTTTAAGGAGTGTTTTAAATGAAGAGAGAATGATGGACAGAAAGAGGAGTTTATGGAGAAAATTCCAGAGCTTGTGGCCAAGGAAACTCCAGAGTTGAGATTCAGAAAATCAAGAATGTGTAAGAGGTAAGAATTGGAGAGGTGCAGTGACCTCTGAGGATTGTAGGGTTGGAGGAGATTACAGTGATCAGAAAGAGTGAGACCATGAAGCCATTTGAATGCAAGGATAAGAATACTCAACTCAGGGATGTGTTCATGTATCCTGCTCTTAAAGTAAGACACTTCTCTTTTTGGTCTGCAGTGGTAAGGAATCCTTTTCACTGAGACGTGACATCCTTATCTTTGTAAAGCCCTGAATTATAAATAAGCACTGAGGCACCTTTTCATGAAAGGGCTATTAAATTTTTTTTTATTTCCAATAGGTGTAGGTAGGTGTATTTTGTATAGAAACAATTTGAATATTCCTGTTCTGAACTATTCCTGACTTAAAAGAACTGCTTTAGTCTTGATCAGTCGAGGCGATTGTCCAAATCTTCCAACATCTCAAATCAAACTTGATGGGATTAATAGTTTGGATCGAGGGAATATTGCAGGGGAGTTAACATCCAGCCACATTGAGTGGTGGGTGCAGGTGGTGTTTGACCTCCTAGCAAGAGATCATATGGTCTTGTCTACACTCCAACCCTGCTGACACCATAATTCAGGCATGTCTTAGCCAAGGAGAAAGTGAAGACTGCAGATGCTGGAGATCCGAGTTGAAAAGTGTGGTGCTGGTAAAGCACAGTAGGTCAGGCAGTATCCAAGGAGCAGGAGGAACGATGTTTCGGGCATAAGTCCTTCATGTGGGAGTAGGGGAGAGAGAGTTAACAACCCTAGTCACACATTCCAAGAAAGAATGCCCCCAAATGTCCGTTCATAAATTTTCAAATTCCTTTTACATTTCTTTCATATCTTTGAAGTAAGCCTTATGCTCTGAGATACTACATGTTATCTCTTGGTCAGGGAAAATTAAAGCCTGCAACTAGAGAAAGGGAAAAGGAAGAGGCTACAGCAAAATGGCAAGGAATTGTCAGAGGATGAGAGAAAATGTAAGAACCACCAGAGTGGCACAAAGGGAGCAAGACACTTCAAGGAAACCCTTGTCTATGACCCTCATTATAACAAACACATACATCCAGCAAATGACATTGACAATAGACCAGGGATATCTAAATGAGAATTTGAATAAAAGCCAACTTCCTCATGATGTGCAAATGGTAAAGTACGATAACTGCCTTAAAGTGAGCCGTCTGGCCAACTGGATGTTATACTTCTGGGAATGATTTTCGGTCTACACATGGGAACCAGACATGCTCAATATGTCTGGAGTAGGTAGTTCATGACTCCCAAGTAGAAAGGATTACTGCTATTTTGTTGTAAGTTTGATACCTCCAGTACTTCCACAGGCCCTGAATTAAATGCAGAAAAGGATAGTCATTCTATTTGCAACCTCCCTGACAGCCACAATTGTAAAGTTATCTGTGGTCTTCAGGGTGGTGTCATTGTCAGTTTTAGTCGGTGGGGTATAGGCAGAATTTCTTGGAGTATCTCTGCTTTTCTTAAACTGAAGGTGAGCTCATAGTTGACTATGCTTCTAAAAGTCAACTTTTGCTTCTGAAATACCGTCCAGTGTGAAACAAGGGCATAGTCACCAGCAAATACCGGCATATCATCATCTCTGGTATCTAAGGTGAGGATTTCAGTCATCTCAGGTTGAAGAGGATATTACTTGCTCTGAACTGGACATATATTCCATCAATATTTTAGATCAGTGCCTCAGAAAAGCCATTACCCTCAGCTGAAGGACCCAGGAGCTCTGCTATTTTCCCTCCATCTCCTCACTCCATTCTATGGAGTCACAGCATACTGTCTTTTCTATGACAGCACTCTCAAAATGGTATGAAACTTCCCTTTTTTTTCAGAAAAAGCATTTCTCTCAGGGCAATTTTCCATATCAATATCAGCAAGTACATGACTAGGACATCTAGTGACAAGCTTAGAATATTTTAAGCTCTTGCATTCAAATAAGTTCAGAAAATCAGTGGAAAGGCCTCAAGCCTTGCTGTTCCATTTTGCGAAACCTTCCTGGCTGTTTTCAGCTCGTGGTGCCTTTGTCTTTTGTTCTTTCTGGATTTGTAAATTAGGATTGGTATGCTGCGTACTTTATGGTCTAAATCTTTGTTAGTGCTCTATAAAGGGTACTTGTCACAGCATCATTCAGAGACAAATTTGATGGTAGCGGGTGATTGTGGATGTGTGCTTTCAGGAAATTTGATATGTTCACTTCGTGGAATCAGGGACTGACAGTGCAGCTGTCTGTTTTTTTTTCCATTTGTGCAGCTGTACTAGCCAACTGTTCCAAATAAATGTTAATTTAAAACCTTGTTAAAAGCTTTTCAAGAAACAAAATATGCAATATCTAACAGTACCTAATGCTTGATTTTATCTATTGCCACCACGTAGTATCTGTCCCTGCTCTGTTGCTACCTATCACTCTTGTATCCCTGACTTACCTTTTGCTGTTCTTTGCTAGAGTTCCCTTCTGCTTTCTGTGCTATCTGATCTTGCCCATTCAAACTCTCAACCTCCCATTTCTGCATGTTTTCACTCTCTGTAATTGTGTCTCCCTCATTTCTTTTGCTGGCTAATTTTCCTCGTGATGGAATTTGAGTATACCAAGTTCCGCCAAAGGCGAGTTGACCTGAACCCTCGAGCTCAAATTTCCCACCTTGGGATTTTCTCTGGCTATTGTGGCCATTTTACGTTTGTATGCGCCCAATTGCTGGTAAAACTTTCCCAGTTGCAGTGGTACCTCTGAATTTGTGGCTCAATTTGATGGGGAGGCGTATGTGGGCACTATTGCCATAGTGACAGGCAACCTTCACAGTCGGTCAGTCTTCTGTTCTTCCTGGTGGTACATTTTTAGTGGCTGGAAGGTGGCATTTAATTAAGTGAAAGGACGACCTCCATCATCACCTTCCTGTCTCCAGCCCGTGGATGGCTTTCCCATGCCGTGATCCATTGACCCCCCTAAATGGGCACTTAATGCCTCATTCCTGTCCCCTGCCACTCGTAGTAACCCAGTGATGGGCAGGGAGCTCACCAAACTGGGGCACAGCCATCTAGAATTGTTGCTAGTTCAAAGGCATTTGATGCCTGATCGGGGATGGTACCGAGAATGTTTGTCACCTTTTCTAAGAGGCAATTTCTACTGTGCCCGTGGTTGAGGATCTGCCTCCACATCCCTCCCCACTCTTCCATTTCTCACCTGTACTTGGGTCCTTTCTTGATCCTGCACTGGGTGTCACACCAGCAGCAGCCACTACCTTTTCCAGTAGGACTGTTGAGTAGAGATGGCTTCTGACTGGTTGGTGACTCTTGGTGGAGGAGGCACTTTTGGCCCCACCCGGGGTCTTTGATCCTAAGGATGGGCCTGGGGAATTGGCCAACTGCTGACTTTTATTAATTGCTTGACTGGCACAAGATGTGCTGAAAATGTGTTGCTGGAAAAGCGCAGCAGGTCAGGCAGCATCCAAGGAGCAGGAGAATCTACGTTTCGGGCATAAGCCCTTCTTCAGGAATCAGATGTGGCACAAGATGTGGCAGGGTCTTCTGAAAAGAAATGAGGTGGGAGATCTTCCCACATTCCAGTTGACACCTAAGACCCTAGTCATCTCTGCAAGAGTCCATTGAGAGTGCCACTGAGTGAATGAGACTGAGAGAGTGTTGGGGTGGGGTGGGGAATGGATGTAAAAAACACCCTCAAGTTATGAATAAGTCATCCCCGACTGGAAACGTGAACTCCGTTTCCCTCTCCATGCATGCTGCCAGACCTGCTGAGGTTCTCCAGCACTTTGTGCTCATTTCATAATTTCAGCATCTGCAGTATTTTTGCTTTCATTCAAGATGGCAGCTGCTTCCTCACCAAAGCACAACGTGTGATGTCTGTCTCCAGGGGATAACCACATTCCTTTGCCTGTGGTTCGTCCATTTACATTTTGAATTTACAGACTGCGTATAGTTTTTGTGAAGTTCTGACCTCCTGCTGTGCACTTGCCTCCTGGAATGAGTTGCAGACACTGCAGGGCTCCCAAGTAAAATTCCAGAGTGCTGTTGGAAAAGTTCCACTAATTGCTTTATTAACATCCTCTTTCAGCTTCCTGCTGCTGCTGGGTGTGTTGCTCTTAGAACACAGAAGCTGCATCCTGGAAGAGCAGGAGGAGGCAGGAACACGTTAGACAGGAATGCCAGCAACATTTTTCTAATATTCCTCCTTACATCCAGAGTTCCTGGTAAAGTTCATCCCTTACCTGCGCTTCATTCTCTGCAGATATATCTAGACCTTGCATCTGTCCATATATTGCCCTCACTACGCATCCTCACGTACACATCAAGCACAACACACACCATACAACCCACATACACCAGCATACATGCAGTCCTACCCAAACTCATCATCATTGTATACACGGACACGCCACCATCACATACAAACAAGCTATATATACCTTGTCACCATCTTTTGTCATTCCTTAAAACTTGCCTCTTTGACCAAGATTTTAGCTACAGTCCTATTAACTCTGTAAGGCTTGGCTTAAAAGTGTTACACTGCAGCAAATACCTTGGGATGTGATGTTTTAAAAACACTGCGCAAATGCAGAGCTGTGTTATCTTTTCATAGTGTGGATTCAAGCTGCAGACTACTTTCACAGCACTTAGCTGTCCCTGTTTCCTGTCCACACTCAGATGTATAGAATTAGCACTTAGTGCCGGAACTTCCACTAAGTGTGGGCTGTTGAATTTTTAGAAATGAGCATAGTGGGGGGATGTCTGGGTGATGGTGGCTGGTGTGGATGGGGACATGAGATGTGTGAGGAGAGACATGCTTTAAAAATTTCCTTGAACGTGATTTAATTTTACCAATAGGATGTTTGAACTTGTCCAACTTGTTTTGTAAATAACACAGAGTTCCCATTTAATTACAAGACAACACTGCTGAGATCTGTTAAGTTATTTACTGGAGATCTCTTAACCACGAGTTTTGATGTTACTGAAAGACCAGGCAGGAGGTTGTGACAGTAAATCTAATAGTACTAATCACTACTTTCAACAGCAAAGTTTAATAACACAGCATCACCTGCACTGCAGGCGAGCAAAGAAATGAATGGCTTGACTCTGACTCATTTTTATGTAACTACCTAATTGAATCTGTTTTCACAATTGCCCTTCTCAAGGGCAACTGGGACAGGCAACTAGGGATAGGCAAAAAATGTTGGCCTAGCCATTGACTCCCATGTCATGTGAGTGAATGAAAAGAAATGGCATTTAACAAGAGATAGGAATTGCTGGACAACAACAGAAGGTTACAAGTGGGATATAATAATGTGGTGAGTTTGGAGAAGGAATGGGACTATCTTTAATTAGTGGTCAGCACTGCTGACTCACAGCGCCAGGGACCCGGATTCGATTCCAGCCTCGGGTGACTGCCTGTGTGGAGTTTGCACATTCTCTCCGTGTCTGCGTGGGTTTCCTCTGGGTGCTCCAGTTTCCTCCCACAATCCAAAGATGTACAGATTAGGTGAATTGGCCATGCTAAATTGCCCATAGTGTTCAGGGATGCCTGGGTTAGGTGTATTAGTCAGGGGTAAATATACAGGGATGGGTCTGGGTGGGTTACTCTTCGGATGTTCGGTGTGGACTTGTTGGGTCGAAGGGCCTGTTTCCACACTGTAGGGATTCTATTTAAAAAAAAGAAGTGAAGGAATGCTTTCCTTTGGAGTTAATGGTGAAGCACATGGCTTTGAAGTAGCATGGTTGACCAGAAGTGAGCTTAAATCAGCATGTTGGTATTCGTACAGAAAAATGGACTGTTTGTTATATTTAAAAATAAATGATTTTGCAGTCTTGGTCTTGTACAGATCACCGTCCAGTCTCCTGCCCTTCAGCAGCGTTACCTTTCGAAGCAGATGAAAGAAAGTGAAATTCTTGTATTTATTGAAGTTCCTTTCACAGCCTGGGGATATGTCTCCGAATGATGCAGGAGCAAGCATGCAGTCAGTGTGCACACAGCAAAGTCTCACAAACAGTCATGAGATGCTAATTTGTTTATGGTGGTGTTTGCTAAGCACCAGGATCTTGATGCTTTTTTTGAGGGGGAGTGGGGAGTGCTGTAAGGATATTTACATCCATTTTAAACAACAATTTAACAATATCTAGTCTGGAGCATCTCTTGTCATCATTAACTGATGATGCAGCTTTTCCTCGTCAGAGTGCCTGTCCTGAAGAACACATTGGCTCCTCCCCAGTTTCTGACGTCAAGCTGATTGGGTAATTACCACATATCATGAGAGTTGCAGGGTAAGCCTGAGCCAGTGCATAGTGCCTCAACAGAAGGTGCCACTGAACTCCATAGCATAGCAAAGCCAAGGGGAGGACTGCCCTGACCTTCAGAATCTTTCATGTGCCATTTCAGAATCATCTTCAAAAACATCATATGTCTCAGTAGTAAATGTACCTTTCCAGCATTCTAGATAAGGTCTATGACAGCCACTCCCCTGAAGATCATAAAATTCTGACACCGAAGGCGCAGGCCATTCTGACCATAGAGTTCACACCAATCCTCCGAAGAGCATCCCACCCATTCTCCTACCCTATCTCTGTAACCCGGCATTCCCCATGGCTCATCCACCTAACCTGCACATCTTTGGACTGTGGGAGAAAACTGGAATGCCCACAGGAAACCCACGCAGACACTGGGAGAATGTGCAAACCTCACACAGCCAGTCACCCAAGGCTGGGACCAAACCTGGGTCCCTAGTGCTGTAAGGCAGCAGTGCTAGCCACTGAGCCACCCCCAGGATGTTTAAGCTGCCCTATTTTTTGCCATTGCTGCTGTCAGCATGAGGGTGAGGCTTCAAGAATCATTTATGAAACTTAAATGATGTAGCACTCACACAATACTGCACTGTAATATCAAACAGGAATATGTGCTCAAGGTCTGTAGTGGGAAGAGAGGTAGCAGACATTGAACAGCAATTAAAGGTATTTGGGGCTAGGAGACAGAAGGTCTAGTTCAAAGGCAAGATCTTCCAACACCATTAGGACAGTCTATACTTGAACTGTGCTGGGGCCAGAATTCTAAAGAGTCTTTTAACTATAGAGAGAGAAAGCATTTCAAACTAAATAACAGGATAAAGGGGTCAAATTTCAGAAGATGTGGTAAATCATAGGCAGTTGGTTTTGAACTTCTTAAGTTATTGTTGGAGCTGTACTCAGCTCAAGAGTATTCTATCACATACATGAATGGTGCATTTTACGTGATAGAGGGACTCTGGGGAGTCAGGAAGTGAGTCACTAATGCAGGAGTCCTAGCCTCTGGCCTGCTCTTGTAACAAGCAGATTAGATAATTGAAGCTGGGGCATGTAGCACGCACAGTGTTGTCTGGTCAAAGTTGCTCCATCCTCTTGATTTGCAACAACAGGGTGAATCTGATTGCTGCTCAGTACAGAAGTGTGATCACAATATGCAGTTGATTGAATGCTTGGGAGGAGGTTACCAGACTACCCTATTGTCCGAATATTCCTTTAATCTTCCTGATCTAAGCCCCAAAACTAGTCTGTGAAAAGTTAGAAGTGTGCCATATGGATGGCATTAATGGGAACAAAGAAAAGAGAGCATCATAAATTTGCCAGGAGGCAGTACCAACAACCACACTTTCAAAAATAATGGTGGGCTTCAAATGATTCATCGGTACAGAAGCAGCAATGTGAGATGTGGCAGCAACCTGTCTGCCTTGCAAACTGTTGAAGTATTACACATTGCTTCCTATGGAATGCCATGAAAGATGGACTGTCAGGCAAACCAGCAATGAACAAAATATGAGCATGCTGTACAAGAGAAATTCAGCAAGTCTGGGAGCATCTGTCGAAGGAGAAACTGAGTTAATGTTGAGCGCAGTATGACTCTTCCAAAAAAAGGACCTGAAGTTTGAAGAAGATTCACACTGGAATTGAATTGCCAACTCTGATTCTCCCTCTACAGATATTGAGTTGCTTGAGTACACTGTGATTATCTTAGATTTCCATCATCCATAGTATTTTGCTTTTAGTTATGGCAGTGAACACCATCTGATTGGCTTCATTGTCCAAAGTGGGACCAAGTGAACTTGCAAGACATTGTCTTAATGTAACAAGAGGTGTAGGGAAGCACCTTTCCTGGGCCTTGGTATACTGAGATCCAGCTCCAAACATAAACCGCAAACTTTAGGACACCTACTGACATTAGTTAAAGGAATGTGAATGGCTTCCTTCCCCATCCTTTTAAACCTTTAACCCTTTATGCATGGCAAAGACAGCTAATTAATTAAGATACTTTTTGAACCTTTCCAAAGCAGTTAAGAATTTCAGCACACTCAATTTTACAATTGTGATAAACTCTCCCCATCTCTTTTTTTTAAATTTCACCCATACTCAATTTTTGGCTCTCACCACTACTATATTCTTTGTTTCTTGTTATTTAATTGGACTGCTTTTTTATATAAGAATAAAGACGTTCACCGTGGCACCTTGATATTCCAATTTTTAACAATCATTTAGACTTAAACAGACTGGGGGAGGAAGGTTAAACCTTCATCTTTTTTTTAAAGAAAAAGTGTTCTACACAGTTTGCATTCCCCTCACTCAAAGGCATTTTATTTGTAAATGTCTGGCCAAGAGTGGGGGTGTGGAGTGATATTTCCTACAGGACTGGGATGCTGGCATCCGAACTGAAGGGCACAGGCCTGACTCAGAGGTTTGTCTCGCGATGTGAACTTGCTGAACTTTGGGACCTCCTGTTCAGCTCCCAGCTCAGCTTCTGCAGCCGAGAAAAAGGCATTTCCATAATTAACGTTAACGTATCGGGTTCGGGGAGGAAGGGTCACTGGACCCTGAACGTTGGCTCCTGATTTCTCTCCACAGATGTTGCCAGACCTGCTGAGCTGTTCCATCAATTTCTGTACTTGTTTCTGATTTCCAGCAACTGCAGTTCTTTTGATTTCTATTTCTATGGTGTGTCTGTATAGTGCGCTCTCATGTTAGCTGACTGACTGGTAGTATTGATGACAATTGTTTTGTAGACAACTTAGTTAAAATTTTCCTGAAATATAAACCTAGCAAGCGAACTTATTCCAAATATAAGCAGTTTTATGTTGTGCGAAGAATCTGTAGAAGGGAAAACCGAGTTAATGTTGACTCATCACAAGAAGAATCTGAATTTCGAAAAAGATTCATACTAGAATTGAAGTGCTAACTCTGATTCTCCCTCTGCAGATGCTGCTGGATCTACTGAGTTTTTTGAGTACTCTGATTATTTCTAACTAATTAAGTCGAGATAATTGGAAGCAATCTAATAAAGTCTAGGCCATTGAGTGAAGCTAATTGTTCCAACATTAACATATCTAACCTTTCTCATAATTATTTCTGTTTGGTCGTATCTATCTGTGTTAGTTCAGCAATGTATATGATAATCTTCCTGGTATTTCACAGTATAACAAAGGGGAGTCATTTATACAATTTTGACCTTGTGAATGCCCCTACATCAGAGTGGTTAGAGTCAGCAAACCAACTGATACATCAATTGATGTAATGTATAGCATGGGAATAAGTTTACTGGTTCACATTCCAATATTAATTGCTGTTCTAGTGTTTTTTTTAAATCTCTTGTTAACAAATTTAATCTAAGTAGACAAATGATTGTTTGAACAGAGGCTCAAAGTTAGCACAATTGCATTGGAATAGGCACTCGGGGAATTAGACACCTAATTGTGTTAATCTGAGTATAGGCTAAATTGGAATCCATTTCCTTAGTGTGGTGAAGGCAAACTGGGTTCAAACTAACCCAAAACACATCAGTCATTCAGAATGCACTTGTAGTAATGGGATTGGCCATGAAATAAACTGCTAATGTTGTACGCACCGAATGAACTGAAGCCGCCTCTGTGTAATATACTAACGTCCGATGCTTACGTTGTAGAGGATGAAGACAGTCAGTTAGTCAGAGAGACTGGATGAGACCTTCGTAAACTTGTGTGGAAATGATTAGTCAGATGATTGCTCCATGTGGTGTTTGATGTGGTGACCTCACAGAGGTTTATAAAATCATGAGGAACATGGATGGGATAAATAGACAAGGTCTTTTCCCTAGGGTGGGGGAGACCAAACTAGAGGGCATAGGTTTAATATGAAAGGGGAAAGATATAAAAGGGACCTCAGGGGTACCGTTTTCATGCAGTGGGTGATGCGTGTATGGACTGAGCTACCAGAGGAAGCGGTGGAGGCCAGTACAATTATAACATTCAAAAGTCGAAAACCACACAACACCAGGTTTATAGTCCAACAGGTTTGTTTGGATTACAAGCTTTCAGGTAGTTGATGGAGCCGTATCATAGGACACAGAAATTTTAGCAAAAGATCGTAGTGTCTTACACTGATGCGAGATATTGAACACGCCTAGATTGCTGTTGAGTCTTTCATCTTTTAGAATGGGTTGCAAGTTTTGATTCATTAATATGTAAATCTCAGAACTTCTTTAAAGTCACATTTCTGAGATAACTTAAGGTTTTATTTAAAAAAAAAAGTGACATCTCAATTCAGACAATGCATTAAAGGTGTGAGACTAGAGTCTGTATGTATTCCAATTTTGAGTCAGACTGGTTCTATTTCCAAAGCAGCGCTCTGAAAGCTCATACTTCCAAATAAACCTTTTGGACTATAACCTAATGTCATGTGATTTTTAACTTTGTCCACCCCAATCCAACACCGGCACCTCCACAACATTAAAAAGGCATCTGGATGGGTATATGGATAGGAAGGGTTTAGAGGGATATGGGTAAAGTGCTGGCAAATGTGACTAGATTAATTTAGGATATCTGGTTGGCATGGACAAGTTGGACCCGGGTCTGTTTCTGTGCTGCACATCTCTATGACTTTGTGACTTAACAACTGTGCATGTTGTGAACACGTCAAGGAATCATTCAATAATAATTCTGACCACAAGGGCAAAATCTTATAAAGTTGCTCAAGAAGATGGCTCTGCCAAAAATACAATATAAAAATTCTTCAATGGAAGTAAGATAGCAAATGCTGGAAATCAAACAAAATCTGTTAGAAAGACATGGCAGGCCTGTCAGCTCCTGCAAGTAGAAAAGACAGGTTAATGTTTCTGCTGGAACTCCTTTATTGGTTGTGCCAAAGACTCTGGAACAGAACAAACCAGAAATGTTGCGCCACCTCTCCTCCCCTGAATGTTGAGGCATCTGTTTTATAATTGCGGCGTTTTAAAATTTTGACCACATGGAGGAATTGAGAGAATAGTGTAAAATGGATTTAAGGGAAGGTAGCTAAGTGTTTCGAGGGGAGAGGAATTGAACGATATTGTGAAACGGTGAGTCAAAATAGAGTGGGAGGAGGCTCACATGGAGCAGAAACATTCATTAGCCCAATGGAATATTTTGTAGTTATACTCTGTTACTGAGTTCAATATAGCTCAAAGTAAAATTCATATATTTTTAGAAAAATGGAAACATTGAAATTAGAAGCAGGCCTTTCGGCCCTTTAAGCCCACTGTGCCATTCAATATGATTGTGGCTGTTTCTCTATCTCAATGGCAAATACTTGTTTTTTTCTCATACTCCTTTATGCCTTTGAACTCTTTAAAAAAAGGGCTGTCACATTCAGAGACTTCTCCTCCACAGGTTCACTGCCTGTTTGAGTGAAGACTCCACCCCCCCGCCCCCCATCTCAGTCCCAAATGGTCTGCTCCATACCCTGATACTTTGACCCTGATTCTAGACTCCGCAGCTAAGGAAACATCCTCCCTGCAGCCTGTACAGCCTTTATAGAACTTTGCACATTTCAATGAGATCTCCTCTCCTCTTTCTAAACTCTGGCGAATACAGGCTCACTCTAATCAATCTCTCCTCATTAAAAAGTCCTGTCATCCACAGTATCAGCTTGGTGAACATCTGCTGCACTATGACAGGTATATCATTACTGGATGCCACGATATGGAGATGCCGGTGTTGGACTGGGGTGTACAAAGTTAAAAATCACACAACACCAGGTTAAAGTCCAACAGGTTTATTTGGAAGCACTAGCTTTCGGAGCGATGCTCCTTCATCAGGTAGCTGTGGAGCAGAACCATAGCAAAAGATTACAGCGTCATGTAACTGAAATGATATGTTGAACCAACCTATATTGCTGCTATATCTTTCATGTTTTAGATTGGGTTGCAGGTTGTATTGGGTGGGGAGACCAAAACTGCATGCAATGTACCAGCTATGGTCTCACTAAGGCCTCGTATAACTGCAGTAGGATAGCTCTACTTCTGACCTCAAATTCTCTCTCAATTAATGCCAGTATACCATTTGGCTTCTGCATTTGCCTATTTATTTTCCTTGGCTCGTGTACAAGGACACCCAGATCCCATTGCAAGTTCACACATCCTAGTATATTGCCATTTAAATAATACTTTGCTTTTCTGGTTTTCACATTGACGTGTACAACTTCACATTTAGCCAGGTTGCATTGTTTTTTTTTAAACATTCAGACTCCTGCTTTTGAACTGAGTCTTTTGGAGTGAAGATGTCATGTAGTGCTGTGTGACTGCGAGGAGCCTCGACACCATGGGTGTTTCAAGGACATTCCCGTGTGTATTTTCTGTCACGGTCTGCATTTGTCACCTTTTCCCCATTGTCTTGTGTTCCAATTCTGTCGGCTTCAGATTGCTTTATGTATCTTCTCTTTTCTGCTGCTCATGTGATGCTATCTCTCAATAGGCATCAGTAATACCTCACATCTGAAAGTCAAGCCTGAGGAAATAGAGGAGAAACTCATCAAATGCTCAATATAAATCTCTTAATGGACACAAAAAATGCTGAAGTTAGATGTTTGTAATAATGCACGCTTTACCTTTTTACTCCTGGAAGCAATTTTCAAGAAATGGGAAAATCATCATTTTATACAAAACCATTACTTCTTAATGCACTATTTATGTATGTGCTGGCTCTAACACTCATTCTGAATTAACCCTCTAAGTGTTTGTAAATCATAACTAGGGAAATTAAAATTTGTGAAAATCAAATTTCCTGCTTTAGTTAACCATCTTACACTCCATCCTGGATAAATTTGGTGGTGCACTTGTCTGGCTTATACCTCATATATTACCCAATTGATATGCATGTTGCTATAAATCATGCAAGTCCCATGTCCACTAAAGCAACAAGTGATTTAGCCTAAGGCAAACAGTATTGCTAGTCATTTTACAAATCTCACATAGGTAAAACATATACCACATATTTCTGCAGTTTATACCCAACTACCCCTCAGATCCTGTGCAAAATTATCAGTGTCACATGCTTTGTTCACTGTTTTGCTGTATGTCATGGTTGGCAAATTTATCTTGGAGCAATGCAGCGAGGACACTACTGCTAAATGTGCAAGAGGTTTATTCAGGGTAATTTAAAATGTCTCAGAATTGGTAGTGATTGGAAACAGCCAGGTAGATCTCCTTGGGTATTAGATCCCTGATTGGGGCTGTTAATCTGGCCCAGAATCAGAGAGCGTTGGCTGTCAGATATAAACAGGAGATTCTGTAGGGACTGACTCTGAGCTGGCTGGCCAGATTCCATAGACTGTGCACATGTAAATAAAGGGTGACTCGGTGACAGGATACTGGCATCTGTGCAATTATTTCAATTCCCAAACATGTGGTCACACGTGATCTATCTCCATCTTTCCTTTGGACGTTTCTATCTCCAATACCCTTGTAGCTCCACCTACAGGCTTAAGCAGTCAAGAAAGATAGATCAGTGAACAAAATCAGACACACATAAATTAATCCATTGATTTCACCTCTTTAAATGCATTGTTAAATTTTGAGTACTGTTGAGGCTTCTTTTTCCCCCTCCTAGGGCATGGGCATTGCTGGCTAGGCCAGCATTTATTGCCTGTTCCTAGTTACCATTGAGAAAGTGTGGTGAGCTGCCTTCTTGAGCCGCTGTAGTCCATGATGTTGTACTGTTAAGGAGAGAATTCCAAGATTTTGATCTAGCAACCATGAAGGAACGAGCATTAGATTTCCAAGTCGAACTTCAAGGAGAACTTGCAGGTGGTGGTATTCTCATATATCTGCTGTCATTTGTGCTTTCAGGTGGAAGTTGTTGTGGTTTTGGAAGGTGTTGTCTAAGGATCTTGGGTGAATTCCTGAGGTGCAGATATATGAGAACACCACCACCTGCAAGCTCTTATAGATGCACTTGTACATTTGTATGTCTACTAATATGCATCTTTCCTCTATCATTGTCGGTGAAAATAGTGTCACGGTAGGAACACTGGCAGGGCATTCATCTGGATGGCTCCAAATGTGCACTTGGAATTTTCCATTTGAAGGCAAGTTGCTGACAACACTGGACAAAACCTCTCCTTAATTCCAACATGTCTACTTTTATGACAGTTAACCATAGATAGTCACCAAGGATTTTGTCACATTGATCACATCTGAAAGTTTCCTCACTCTTTTGTGTCAGAAATTGTCTCTTCAGGGAGATGGATTCTGAAATGAAGCATTACACTCCGGACATTGAAATAGTATCTCTTCCAAGAGTGCCTTTTGTGGTTTTTGTTCACCATTTCAGCAAATCCTTTTCTCTAAGGTTGCATTTTTAGGGTTTGTACTTGCTCAGGGTACATTTTACGTGGTGTCACTTATAGAGTCATACAGTAGGGAAACAGACCCTTCAGTCCAACTAGCCCATGCTGACCATAATCCTAAACAGAGCTAGTTTCACCTGTCTGCAATTGGCCCATATCCCTCCAAATCTTTCCTATTCATGAATTTAGTGCTGAAAATGTGTTGCTGGAAAAGCGCAGCAGGTCAGGCAGCATCCAAGGAACAGGAGAATCAACATTTTGGGCACAAGCCCTTCTTCAGGAATGGCTTGTGCCCGAATTCCTGAAGAAGGGCTCATGCCTGAAACGTCGATTCTCCTGTTCCTTGGATGCTGCCTGACCTGCTGCGCTTTTCCAGCAACACATTTTCAGCTCTGATCTCCAGCATCTGCAGCCCTCACTTTCTCCTATTCATGAATTTATCTAAATGTATTTTAAATGTTGTAAATGTCCCCTTATCTTCTCGAAGTTTGTTCCACACATCAACCACTATATTAAAAAAAAGTTGTCTGTCATGTATAATCCTTCTTCTCTCACCTTAAAAGAAGCCCCCTGTATTTTGAAATCCCTCATCCTAGAGAAAAGACAGCTGCTAATGGCCTTCTCTGTTCTTCATGATTTTATAAATCTTGATAAGGTCACCCCTGAACCTCCTCTGCTTCAGTGAAAAAAGTCCTATACTATCCAACCTCTCCTTATAATTCAAATCCTCTGTTCCTGGTACCATCCTAGTAAGTCTCTTGTAAACCCTCTCCAGTTTAATAATAACCTTCCCATGTCAGGGCAACCAAAACTGGACACAGTATTCCAGAATAGGCCTCATCAGCATCATTCCTGATGAAGGGCTCCTGCCCGAAACGTCGATTTTCCTGCTCCTCAGATGCTGCCTGACCTGCTGTGCTTTTCCAGCACCAATCTAATCTTGACTCTAATCTCCAGCATCTGCAGTGCCTACTTTCGCCTCATCGACATCCTATCCAACTCAACATGACATCCCAACTCCTGTACTCAAAAGGTTTGAGCAATGAAGGCAAGCGTGCTAAACGCCTTCTTAACCACCCTGTCTACAAGTGATGCAAATTTCAAAGTATTATGTACCTGAACCCATAGCTCTCTGCAACACTATCCAATGTTCTACTTTAAATTGTATAAGTCCTGTCCTTGTTTGTTTTACCAAAATGTAATACTCGCATTTATCCAAATTAAACTCCATCTGCCACACCTCAGCCCATTGACCCAATGTCTTTGTATCTTTCTTCACTGTCCACTGTACCACCAATTCTGATGTCATTCGCAAGCTTACGAACCATGTCTTCTATAAATCATTTATATAAATGACATACAAAAGTGGATGCAGCACCGATCCCTGTGGAACACCACTGGTAACAGGACTCCAATTCAAAAAACAACCCTCCATCACCATACTGTTTCCTGCTGTTAAGCCAATTTTATATCCACATAGCAAGCACACCATGAATCCCATGTGATCTAACTTCATTAATTAATCGACCATGTGGAATCTTGTCAAAGGCTTTACAAAAGTCCAAATAAAAAATATCTATCATTCTGCCTTTATTAATTTTATTGGTTACTTCCTCAAAAAAAATCAAGTTCGTGAGACACAAATTCCTCGCTCAAAATCATGCTGACTATCCCTAATCATTCCTTGCCTCCCTAAGTGCATATAAATCCTACCTTTCTGAATCCCCTCTAACAACCTACCCACTGCTGAAGTCAGCCTCACATGTCTATAGTTACCAGGCTTCTCTTCACATCCCTTCTTAAACAAAGGTACACCGTTGTTATCTGGTACCTCACCCATAGTTATAGATGATATAAATATTTTTGCAAGGAGCCCCACAATTTCCTCTCTAACATCCCACAATATCCTGGGATACACTAGATCAGGTGCTGGAGATTTATCCACCTGCATATTTTCTAAGACCTTTATCACTTGGTCTTCTGCAATGTGAACTGTTTTCAAAACATTGACATTTATTTTTGCACAGTAAAAACTGATGAGAAACATTAATTTAATAATATCTCTCCCGTCTACTGAGGTTCAACACCAAGATGACCTCTTTGATCTTTAAGGGACCCTACTCTCTCTCTAGTTGTTCTCTTGCTCTTAATGTACTTGAAGACTCTCTTTGGATTATCCTTAAACTTATTCGCCAAGATTGTCTCATATCTCCTCTTTGCCTTCCTGATCTCCCTCTTAAGAAAGTCCCTACATTCTTTATACTGTTCAAGAGATTCATTTGAACCCAATTGTCTATATCTAATATGACTTTTTTGAAAATTCTTAATTAGAACCTCAATATCTTTATTCATCCATTGTTCCCTAATCCTACCAGTGTATTACTATTCACTATAGCAGGAACATATTGTCTCTGAACTCTTGTTATCACACTTTTGAAAGCCTCCCACTTATCAGACATCCCTTTAGTTGCGAACAGTCAACTTGAAGCTGTTTGTATGTTCTTCTTTTTGTAATTGTATATACAGCCTGTGCTTCATTCTCAGGAAAAGACTTTTCTATTTGTTAAACCAATTAAATTGTCTTTGACTTGTTTATTTCTACAAATCAATTGCATCTCTAAATGTGCAATGGGAACACGTAAATTGAATAACTCGGGAAAGTCAAAGAAAATTGTTTTTTGAATGCACATTTTTCCTGAATTCTCAGGTATTTTAACATGCCATTTATTTGTATACAGTATTCAAATCTTTGTGCTATCTACCATTCAACTGATTGAAAGTTATTGCTAACACAACGGCCACTCAATCGTGATAGAAGAATTCATTCCATTATGATTATTTCATGTTATGTAACCACATCACAGCCCTTGGTTTTTTTTTAGATGAGACACATAGCCATTTTTATCAGGTACAGTCACTTTCAGTTCAGATCCATCACCTGGAAGAGTGGTGAATGCAGTTCATTACTTACTTGCGAATGAATCTGTGTCAGTGATGTAACAGAGATTAGACAATTCCAATGATTTTCTGTTCGATCTGACAGTTCCTAACCACTTCAGCCGTCCCTTCATGATGGATTGTCAGTTACAATCATATCACTGGGGACCTGTACTTGCAGTCTTTGCTCGAGAAGTAAGTGTAAACTGTTGAAGAAGCCACTCCCAAAGCTAACTCTGCTTCTGAAGTCTTTCAGGACAGCACAATAATATTTTTCAAGAGGTCTTCCTTAAATTCATAATGTTCCATTTAAGCAGTAGCTCTCCCCATAATACCCAGTTCTGAGTGTTCAACCTTAGGAAAAATTGATGAGGATCAATATTTCTCTCACCGCTAACAGCAGTGATCTGTTGGGAATGAGGAATTCTAGGCTTTTCCAGGATATAACAAAATCAAGAAAGCTATAATAGGACTTGGACAAGAGGCAACAATTATACAGAAGATTTGAGTCTACTACAATGGTTTGGGCTGGTTGCTCAAGCAGGAACAACTGGAATACCTTTCCTGGACAGCATCTTGTTCTATCTGAGGATGACTGAGGAAGCATCGGAAAGACTGTGAAGAGTGACTCATCATAAAACAAGGAAACTGGTAACAGAAACAATCCATCCAGTTCAAGATGACAATAACCATGTAAATTCATTTGTCCCTCTTGCTGCTGAGCTTACTGAAGGAAAGTTTGTAATATAGGACTCCCGCCACAACCAATTGATGCTGTTAACTAGCTATCATGTTGAGCAGGAGGCAATATTTTTGTGAATCACATTGAGTTCAGATTGTTTGAAATCCTGAAAGAATGAAGTGGCTACTGTTCAGAATATCATAGTTGGAAGGGGTGCAAAATTTTCTTCTACTGGTCTCTGCCAAGATCAGAACATTTAATGAAGAGGCGTTTTGGATCTAAAACCCAGGTATTTACTAAAACAATAAAACTCTGAAGTTTGTAGTTTAAAACATTGGGATTTTACTATACCGAAGGAAAAGAAAACTGCCCTTAAGTATTCTGTTACATCAAAGATATTAAATGTACAATGAACGCTGTAACTCGTAAGCTGAACTTCTTAAATAAAATATCCTCCTTCTACAACATTTTGGCTTACACCTACCATAGCACAATGAGATACTTATCAGAAATTTGAACATTAATGACTGTGTATGAGGACTCTTTCAGAGATTCATAAATGGTTTGAGTCTTTCTGGATTTTTAGCTTACTTCTGGTTAACATGGTTCCTCTAACTCTCATCCAACTATTCCAACCAGGTGTTGCTAGCATCTTACATTTGGATCAGAACTCTCCTGGTTCCATTAATCTTTAACTTTAGGGTCTTGCGTCTAAAGCCCTCTTTTCTCTTTCTGTCCTGTTTGCAGTCCTGCACTTACGCTCTTGCACTCATTCTCTTATGCTTACTCTCACCCACCAGCTCTCCTTTTTGTTTATTTTGGCTGTCGCAAAGGTTCACTGTATAGCTTGGAGTACTTTGGGTAAAAATAATTGTAAGCTCATTTAGCTCACATTGAAATTCAGTGAATCCTGTTTGAATGAGATGTTTCTTGTTCCAAATGAAAATCTTAACTGCTACAGAGGCACAACCGCAATCTACTCATCCCTTTTTTGATTGACCAATTTTGATTGACCCTTTGCTGTTCTATTTATCTCCTGCGGCAACCCTGTCACATGATCACATATTGGAAACCAAGAACTTGACAGAAATTATATCTTAGAGAAATCTGGGTCTTGAACTGACCATCATCTTAACATTGGATGAGATTTTCCCCAAAGGCAAATGGGCCATAATACCATGAATGACTCTTGCTGAATATTAAAACATATTCTCTTATTTTAGGTAAACTATCGGGAACCCTGCAGTTTCAGCAGATGGAACATTCCAAATCCTAATTAGTATTTAAGATGCATCCCTGTTTTTGTCTACCAGGCCCTGTTAACAGCCGAGACAGATTAGCTGACAGTACCGAGTGGGAGCTGAATTGGTGTTCAATGTTATGATAGGGGCATGAGAAAAGAGACTGAAGAAAACCAGAGGTAGGAAGAAGAGAGAATTGTAGAATGAAAATCAACTCCCTCCTGACTCTAAAAAAGGAAGTTTTAGAAAATTATATTGAAGCAATGTCTCATTTCAGGAGTTGAGGTAACGTCGTAAGACACGATTAAAATTTGAACGGTTTTTGAATTGCATTTGAAACCCAGGTTTACAGTATGGCCTCATTTCCCACCAACCACAGTTGCCATAAAATTAAAACCTTGGTGATTATGGAAATACCTTAATTTAAAGCTTTGAGAGGTTGTAAGATCACAATTAACAGCAATTATACAAAGCTTATAATAAAGACTGCAGCATGCTTTAAGCAGCAGTTTAAACTTAGCACATTTTCAGTATGCAATTAAACACCAGCTGTAGTATTGTGGTGATATTAAATATAGGGTGTGAACAAGGCCAGTAAAACTTCACAGTGCACAGAGAGCTCAACAAGGAATCCTAGAGATGTGTTTTCATTTCAGTGTATGCTGTGTCAATTCACTCTAAAACAAGTTGACAGAGTCAGCTTGTTCTGTCTGGTCCACACAGCATTCTGGTCAGAGGAAATAAGATATCAGTCGATTTTATTACAAATGGCTGGTGGGACAGTCCCGTAGCTCGGAGATGCTACAGTTACGGTTTTATTATTGCCTTTGCAAAGCTAAAGAGCTAAGAGCCTGCTTCCCGGAGGTGGCCAAACGTCATTTGACTAAATTCATCACTGATCTAATCTACACAAAGCGATTTGCATCGGTTAGAAGCAGAAGCTGTCTAAGCTGCTTTGCTTTGAGGTAAAAGCTGTGGAATAACTGGCTTATTCTATGCAGATTTAAAAATGAATTAATAACTTCATTAATAAATGTTCACATTAATGTGATGTGTCCATTTACTTTCACTTTGCTTGCAAATTATCAGTATATTTTATAAAATTAAATCGACAACCAATTACAGATCTTTATGCACCAAACAACATCGTGGCTAATGAATAATTAGCTTAATGCCTATTCATATGTACAGTAAAAGAGAGACAGTATTTCATTAGGACTAACAAATACAGCTTCCAGGCATGGTGTATTTAATAAGGATCTTTTGCATAACATATTAGGAAAAGTGTGCAACATTGTCTAGCTTTAAAACATTATGAGAGGACTTTTTAATCACTATTCAAATGTTAACTTGATAGAACACAAGATATGTTGGAATTGAAATCACTTACAAATCTGTGGTCTAGTATGAGAGAATGTGGGGAGATGAGATGGTGTGAGAGCAAGAGGAAGAAGGAAAAAGGCTTGTAACCCAGAGAATGGAATTGAGACTGGGAAGTTGGAGGGATTGGGGTGGGGTTGCAAGAAAGGAGAGGGTTCTGCAGATCATTGGAGGAGGGAGCAGAGGGAAATGGCTATGTGGGCCATGGGTAAGTGGGAGATAGCACGGAGGTCCATGGGAAGAGGGAGATGGCATTGTGGGCCATGGGTAAGTGGGACATGACACTGGGTCATGGAGGAGAAAGAAGATGTACTAGAGTTCATTTGGGGTGGGGGTGGAGGGAGCAGAAGGATGGCCATGTGGGTCATGGGTGGGAGGCTGGTGGGGCTGTGGGTCACAGGTAAGTGGGAGCTGACACTGTGGGTCACAGATAAGTGGGAGGTGGCACTGTGGGGCATGAAGTGGAAAGGAGATGTTACTGCAGTTCATTAGTGGGATGGGACGAACGATGATACTGCGGGTCATTGTGTGAAAGGAGATGGCACTGCAGGTTGAAAAGGGAGGCAGGAGAGTAACAACATTTAGTTATCTCTTCTCCCAGTTGCTTGAACAAACAGCAGTGAAAACAGCACTCCCAATGAGTGTCAGGTAACTTAGTTCTTAAAAAAACGTGCAGTAATCCTTTCCAAAACCCTTGGTTTTTAAGACTTCTTTTCTCCATTTCAGTTCATAATTAAAAAAAAGTAAAACAAAACAATAGATCATTATAACTGACTAGAACAATTCCATAATCCCGTTATCAAGCATTGCTATGCATCCATTTCTACTTTGTAAGGGCACCAAGCTGTATAGCTTTACAGATGCACAGCACCTAATGATCAGTCTTAAACTGCATTTCAATAAACAACTGGGGTAGTGGCTTTAAAATATTTGTGGGAGAAAGTGAGGACTGCAGATGCTGGAGATCAGAGCTGAAAATGTGTTGCTGGAAAAGTGCAGCAGGTCAGGTAGCATCCAAGAAGCAGGAGAATCGACGTTTCAGGCATGAGCCCTTCTTCAGGAATGAGGAAAGTGTGCCAAGCAGGCCAAGATAAAAGGTAGGGAGGAGGGAAATATTTGTGAATAAATAATGAGCCTAAACGAAGCTTAAATTCAGTGTCTTGCAAAAGCTAGGTCTGTCTGTTTATGGAGAAGCCTGGTATGGAAGATAAACCTATGTTCCTGAACACATTACACCCCATTGTTTTGCAGAGAGATTGGCTGGGTTTAAATGCCTTTCTCTATTTCTGAGTCCCATTCTTAGTACAGTTGCTTCAGCCTGAGCCAGGTATTCCTGCAGTGATGCTACTAGGTTTAATTTATGGAACCGAAACACTATGTGAGGGAAGAGTGGAATCACACAATCCAATGTATTTTTAATTTATCACCTCCGGTTGCAAGGGCTATTTGTGACTGAACTGTAGTCAACAGCTTCTCTATACTGACAATAAAGCTCAAAGTGTATGAGTAATGAAGGTTAGACTTTATCTATTAAGAATGTTTCAAATGGATTCAGTATAAAATCTTCACACTCCTGTGATCTCATTTCACTGAAATGTTATGCCCAGAGCACAGGAGATGCTACAGCCATAATCCCAACTAAAGGGAAGTGTGCTGTATCAGCAGTGAAGCATCTGATACCACATTTCATTTCTGCAGACCTCCTGTCTAAATAATGATGTGTTCTGCATAATAATACATTATTATAATAATAACAACAATAATGCCCTTTTACGTAAGAGGTCAATTATAGTAAAGTGCCTGCTATAGTAGGAATGTTGAAGCTTGCATTGGACCATCTCTCCCAATTATCACTATTTCCATAAAAGATGTTGTTATGTTTTTCAGTGATGTTGGCTACCAAATGTGGAGGAATATGTGTTCACTTTAATGCTCCGTTTAGTGCATTACGTTATTGTCGTTCTGTAACCACTGAAAAGAATCATTTTTGCCACATTATTCAAAACCTGTTTTGGGATGATCATTCACTGAAAATCGCTGGGATCCACCTCATTTGTTTATAATGTCTGTGCTAGTTAATAGGTCTGTGTGAAGTGAAGGTCAGCATGAAAAGGCGAAAGGGAATTGTGATAAGACAAATAAAGGTCATTGCCGTTAAAATAGCCTCCTTTCTTCAAGTCGGGAAAACAATGTGTTGTGGTTCATGCTTAGATCTAATCTGTAAGTACATTCAGTGTATATTGCCATAGACTATTTAAATGATGTCACTACACATTTATATCTGACTGTAGTTAAGAACAGATCACACCTTTTTGATAACTAATGCAGAGAAATCTGAAGTGGTCCATTTGGGGGGAAAAAAACAGTACAATGTGGAATGAGGCACTTTAGTAGCCTGAACATATTAGAGAAGCTGGGACGTTCTCCTCAGAACAGAGAGGGTTAACAGAAGAATTAATAGATGCATTTGAAATTGAGTTTTTAATGCTTTAAACAATTTTAAATTGTTTATTGCTGACAGGAGAAGTGCTGCTGAAGCATAGAAGCGACTGTGTAGCTTCTTCACAGCATGAATGACCACATTGTGAGCCAATCTGCTAAATTGTTACATCATAGAATCTCTACAGTGTGAAAACAGGCCATTTGGCCCAACAAGTCCACACTGACCCTCCAAAGAATAACCTACTCAGACCCGTTCCCCTACATTTACCCCTGACTAATGCATCTAACCTACATATTTCTGAACACTATGGGCAATTTATCTAACCTGCACATCTTTGGACTGTAGGAGGAAACCAGAACACATGGAGGGAACCCACGTAGACATGGGGAGAATGTGCAAACTCCATACAGACAGTCACCCAAGGCAGGAATCAAACCCGAGTCCCTGGCACTGTGAGGCAGCACTGCTAACCACTGAGCCACCGTGCCACCCCAAAGGGTGGAGTTCTGTAATCAGAAGATACAGATTGAAGATAATTGTTGAAAGATCTGTAGTGGGTCTGGAAGAGAATGTTTTGCATGTGGCGAAATTGTTAAGTTCAGGAATGCTTTCTGATAGGGTGGCAGAAACAGATTCAGTTGTGATTTATAAAAGGGTTGTGAATGCATTCTTAGCTAGAAAGACTATGGTAGNNGAGCACAACGTTCAGACCAATAACCAATAACAAGGAGAAGCATGATTCTGTCTTGCTTCCACCAAACCGTAGGACAAGCTGAACTGAACCACTAGCACTATGAGGATGGGGTTTGAAAAGATTTGGGCTGCTGTTGCCTGGAATTCCAGGTAAACGAATGGGAGAAAAAGAATGGATAGCAAACCATCTGATTTATGGGTTTAATGTATCCATGGACTGCATCAGCGATGGACAGGCCTCTGTGCTGAATGTCTCCTGATGAGATAGCTGACAATATTTTAATTGCTGAGCCCATTAGTCACACTGTTGCAGGCTGGTTGTCTGGTTGTTAATCCATCTCTAACACTTCATCAGAGATTAACAGCATAATCTACCTGTTTATCTCCGCTCTACTGATTCTTGAAAGGAATTAACCCAGTTGTCTTGCTTCCCTGTCATTTCTATAGCCTTTTCTGCAAGTCGCTTTTTAAAATATTCATCCATTTTACTTTCATTTAATATTTATGGATCTGCTTCCGTCATTGTTGCTTGTGTGTGGCATTACATGTTCTGACACTATTCATAACATAAAAGAGTATTGTCTGGAACCTCCCATTCTTCTCTCTCAGCAATTATGTTATGTTTGTAATGAAATACTTGCAGGGCCTGTTACAAAGTGAATTGTTGAGCAGGGGTGTTATTGCCATGGTAACTTGTCCTCTGAAATAACGGAGCAATTTTCCTTGCACTAATTCTTTTCTCCAGCCATTCAATATCTCCCCTTCTTCACACCCCCCACGCCGCAACTCAGCCACCATCCCACAAACCTGCACTCCTCCTCCCAATTCTGAAACAAAGCAGAAATTGCTGGATAAGCTCAGCTGATCTGGCAGCATCTGTACAGGAATTCCAAGTTAACGTTCCGGGTCCAGGGCCCTTCTTCAGAACTCCTCCAATTCTGGCCTTGTAAGAATCCCCAACTTCTATGCCCCTCCACCCCCATTGGTGAGCAGCATTCAGCTGCTGGGGTTCTCTATTCGGGAATTGCCTCCCTAAGCTTCTCCATATCACTGGCACTCTCTCCATGTTCGTAACTAGCCGTATTTTTAAAATAAACTTGTTGACTAAGCTCTTCGTCATGGAGATATACAGCACGGAAACAGTCCCTTCAGTTCAACCCATCCGTGCTGACCAGGTATCCCAATTTAATCTAGTCCCATTTGCCAGCACTTGGCCAATATCCCTCTAAAACCCTTCCTATTCATATACCCATCTGGATGCCTTTTAAATGTTGTAAATGTACCAGCCTCCATCACTTCCTCTGGCAGCTTGTTCCATACAGGTTACCACCCTCTACATGGAAATGTTGCCTCTTAGGTCCCGTGTAAATCTTTCCCCTATCACCTTAAACCTATGCTCATTAGTTTTGGACTCCCCTACCCAAGGAAAAAGACTCTGGCTATTCAACCTGTCTATGCTCCTCGTGATTTTATAAACCTCTGTAAGGTCACCCCTCAGCCTCCAATACTCCAGAGAAAACAGCCCCAGCTTATTCAGCCTCTCCCCTTCACCCAAACCCTCCAACCCTGGCCACCTCCTTGTAAGTCTTTTTTGCACTCTTTCAAGTTTCACAACATCCTTCCTATAGCAGGGAGACCAGATTTGAATGCAGTATTCCAAAATTGTCCTACCAATGCCCTGTAAAGCCACAACATGGCATCCCAACTCCTATACTTCATGCACTGGCCAATAAAGGCAAGCGTACCAAATGCCTTTACTACCCAATGATTGAGCCTAATTTCTCATTAGCTGGCTAAGTGTCAGATTTTATATGAAAATTTTTCCAGGGAGCACAATGGGACAGTTTCACTACGTTAAAGAGGAGTGCAAATTGTTATGACTACCAGCAAAGGAAATTGTCTCCGGCAGTAGTTAATGTGGGTGAGGTAGCCTGTCAATCTTACTGAGTATTTTACAAAAACATTTCAAAACAGGAAATTGATGTTTATCTTTTAGGAAAGGATAATTTTCATTTCCCCTTCAGCTTGCAAGGATGTCACAAAAACAGGAGCAGCTGGGAATGTTGGTATCCAGAGTGACAGAGGACTTGTGCTCATTTATCCAGTTCCTATGGAATCTGGGACTAATGCCCCAGAAATCATGAGAGTGTGTGAGGTCTCAAAAATATCCAGCAAAAAGTGGACACCAACCTTTTACAAACTATCCGTTCCAATGGGCATCTGGAACCTGAGTTTGGCACCATTTCCGGTCCTGAGCACCCACTGGCAAAACTTTGTTTTCCCTTCCCATTAAGAACAGCGAACAAATCAACAAGTAGGATCCTTATGGACTCCAAATGCTCCAAAAGATTCTAGCTTGTAATAACATTGTTATACTCCACCAATGCTCTAAGAATATTGGAGTTAATTGGTTACAGAGTGCACTATGTTAGACAGATAAAATGACTCACATTTACACTGCATTTTTCATGAACTCTGGCTATAAAGCATTTTGGGACATTCAAGGAAGTAATATCGGACTTTAAAGTAGGATGGGGTGGCTTATAGCAGAGTTGCAGCTTCCCTGTCTTTGGTCCAAAAGCTCCAGGTTCAAGTCCTACTCCATGATGTGTTGGCCATGAATGATGCTTTCATAACGCGATCGATAAGTTGTTTAGCAAGCTGCAGTATTTCCCTGTTGTGTAATGTAATAGTTATGAAAAAGTTATTATTGAGCTACAAAGCCTCACAGGCACAGACAGTGCCCAACCATAACAAAATAATGCTACAGCTGAAAAACTGTAAGACACTTTCAGAGAATGCATAGAAGTGGAATATCATTTCAGAGCAGCAAAAAGCCAAGTGTTTACTCATGATGTGAAGGTAGTTGGATCTCTTACTTTATACCTAAGGCATTCCTCAGGGAAATTAATCCTTTAACAAGATTGTTTATTTATGTCCATGGGTATTTCATACATTTTAAGGTCAATACAGGAACAAGTGTCATCATTCTGTCAGATCCGATTCCGTGGCTGAAGAAACAGAAGTTATAGTTTATTAAGCTTACACTATATGTTCCAGGAGTAACAACTCCAGAGATTAAAGATGTGCTATGATTAACACTAGCAGTGAACAAGAGTACTGAAAATATACACGTGGTTCAGAATCAATCCTGTCACCTTTGAACTCACTTACATGTCTTGGCCTCAACATCCTTAAGATAGCAGAAAAAATTTGACTAGTTCTCCAAGAACAAGTTCAGAAGCAAACTGTAATCAGCCAACAGGTTAAGGAGCAATTGGTAGAAGATGTAATTGGGCTGCCTAAATTTCTGGCAGAACTCCAAAATGTAGAAAAAAACAAATGAATAAAGATTACCTCTAATGGCAAAAAGGAAATGTTTCATATGGCCAAGAGGACCCAGTGGCCTTCTAGTGAAAAGAGGCTCCAACAGATTCTTCCAGAACCAAAGGGTAACCAAATGTGCCACCATTTGCCAGTTTTGTGTTGAAGACTAAAAATCCAGTGAGGTGGCTGAGAATACATAGTTTAAGCACCGAGAGCATTTCAGAATTATTGCTGACGTGGGGTCTGAAGACTAGTCACTCGAGCATCCCTTCAGGAAGAGATGTTGGAAAGAATACATTATGGACATTTGGACATTACCAGGTGTACAGCTGAAGCTCAGACAGTGGTGTGATTGGCAAGGGTCTCAAAAGATCTGTTAACTCATTGCAAAGCCTGGGAACCATTAGCTTGGAAAATACTTCCATCATTGCTGAAGATCGAGCAGGAAATAAGTCTCCAGAGTTTGACTAAAGAAACAAAGCCCAGCAACCTGATAGAAGTTTAAAAAGTCATGAGGGGCATGGATAGAATAAATAGACAAAGTATTTTCCCTGGGGTGGGGGAGTCCTCAAAACTAGAGGTTATAGGTTCAGGGTGAGAGGGGAAAGGGACCTAAGGGGCAACATTTTCACACAAAGGGTGGTGTGTGTCTGGAATGAGCTGCCAGAGGAAGTGGTGGAGGCTGGTACAAATACAGCATTTAAAAGGCATCTGGATGGGTATATAAATAGGAAGGGTTTAGACTGGTATGGGCCAAGTGCTGGCAAATGGGACTAGATTAGGTTAGGATGTCTGGTCGGCATGGACAAGTTGGACCGAAGGATCTCTATGACTCTAGCATGAGTTAGCAGTAAAACCCCTCTGACATCCTTTTGAGGAATCATTGACTGATCTTGTTCAGACAACAGGACACTATAGTAAACAAACTGATATAGCAGATTTGACTGTGAAGATCAATAATGAGATAACACAGGTTCAAGAGCAACATTTCAAACCTTTAGTGACAGAAATAATTGTTAATTAAGCAGCAAACCTCCAATAACACGACTGAGGATGTGAACGTGTCTCCTTCACTAGAAAGACATCCACAGGAGGCAACTTAAGACATCTAACGTATTGAAAAAGTTGAAGCAAAAAGCCTACAGGTCCCAACACAAGATGTATCAGCAGGTTGAGAGTAAAGAGTCACTTGAACAAAATGGAGATGAGCTGCATTATGATTCCATGGAAATCTGAGCCATGTCTACAGATGCAGGACATAGTGCAAAAGAGGAGATTTCTTGGTTTGAACATCTGGGATACTGCGAAAAAAAAGTTCCGAATCAAAAAGCAACTTCCTCATCCTGAAACCCAGATTTGTACTAAAAGGTATTCATTTAATCAGAGTTGCTGTCTTCCATGATGGATATTCATGAGATGAAAGATCTCTTTCCTCCACCTCCCAGATGAGGTTTAAGAGCCTTGATATGAGTCATCAGGGAAGAGTTCCTTTGTGAAGAAAATTCCAGCCATTGTAAGGGTCCTCCAGATAAAGTAAACAGACAAACTGCTGGGCTTATCAGGAACTGCATTCTCCACAAGTAGCATCCAAGAAATAAAAAATCCTCCACTGTAGATTCACAGTACACTCAAGGTCAAGATCAGATTCAGGATGAATAGTCCTCAAGACAAAGACCTACCAATCTTCCAAGTCAGAAGGGAGTGTTTTCCAGAAGAATTGTGCAAAATCCAGACTTCCAGTATTTGTGTCAGAAAATCTGAGGGGGTGGGATGTGAGACTGGGTAGTGGTCAATGTCAAAGTATGATGTCTAAGTGTTTAGTATAAAATTAAAGCACAGCTTGTGGAACGATGTTGTATAAGGTATTACTTCTGGAAGAGTTAACGTTGAAGTTCATTCAATGTCACTCAATCTTATATGTTACCCAGTCTTTGGGTGGAGAATTGGGCAGTCTTGCTTGAGATCCTGGGTTCCTGTCCATCTTAAGTAATTATACCTAACGAGTCAGTGTAACTTGTGCCCACTGCTAGTGTGTAATGAACTAACTCTTCTTCTGTAAGATAAGTTGCTATTTTCATTAACACCAGTACTGGGGAAGGAGGGAGCTGTTCTAATGGGACAAGCTTTCCCTCAATCATGCTCGGACTGGCATCCTGGCAAATTGCATAACTAAGGCTGTGGCCAGGGCTTTAAAATAAATTGGAGAGAGAAGGGGAGTGGAAGTCAGTTGCATGGAAGATTTTGCACAAAGTTAAAGGGGAAGAGGGTTCAGGAGAGATTACTAAAGTTTCCAGAACAAGTGATAGGATAGAGAGTATGGAATGGGTTTGGAATATAGCTTCAGGCATAGCAAATAAGGGGAAAACTATGAGAAGAGATGTGCTCACTGCAGGACTGTGAGAGCATTATACTAAAATACACGCTGTATATGAAACAATGTAAATGAGCTTGCAGCACAGATTGAAATTGATGGGTACAATGTTGTGGGTATCAGAGAGACTTGGGGATCAGGGGTTGCAAACTAAAAATCCAAAGATCCACATCCTACTGAAAGGACAGGCAGGTGTACAGCAGGGGCCGTGTTAATAAGAAATGAAATTAAATCAATTGAAGCATACAGGGTCAGAAGATGTACAATCTTTGAGAAGAATTGAGGAACCACAAAGGAGAAAGGACTCTGATGGGAGTTATATATGGACCTCCTAGCAGTAGTGAGGATATGGGGCAGAAAATAAATAAAGAGATAGGCATTATTACAATAAACATATGGGACTTCATTATACAGGTGGACTGGGAAAATAAGGTTGGTATCTAGTAAATGAAATCATTGAATGTCTACAAGTTGCTTCTTGGAGCAGCTTGTGGTAGAACCAGTGGGAAACAGGCAATTCTGGATTTGATGATGTGTAATGAGGCAGACTTGATTAGGGAGGTTAAGGTGAAGGAACCCCTAGGGGCCGTGACCAAAATATGATAGAATTCACCCTGAAGTTCGAGAGGGAGAAGCTGGAATCAGATGTAATGGTATTACAATTGATTAAGTGTAACCCCAAAGACATGAGGGAGGAGCTGGCCAGAGTTGATTGGAAGGGGAGCATGATAGGGAAGACAGTGGAGCAGTGATGATTGAGGTTTCTGGGGTAGTTTGGGAGAAAGAGCAGAAATTCATCCCAAGGAAGAAGAACTGTACTAAAGGGAGGATGAGGCAACTGTGGGAAGTTGCTGACTGCATAAAATCAAGAAAAAGCCTACAATGTGGTGAAGGTGTGGGAAGCCTTTAAAAACCAGCAGAGGACAATAATTTAAAAACAAATGGCAAAAAGATGAAATGTTAGGGTAAGCTAGCTAGCAATATAAAAGAATATTGCAAGTGATTTTCAGGATATATAAAGGATTAGAGAGAGGCAAGCATAGATATTGGACCACTGGAGAGGAATTGAATAGGTATTTTGCATCAGTTTTCAGTGGAAGACAGTTGTAGCATCCCAGAACTTCAAGAAAGTAAGGGAACAATAGTAGCCATCACTAAGGAGAGGTTGCTGGGGAAACTGCAGGTTCTGAAGGTGAATAAATCACTTGGACCAGATGGACGACACTCCAAGATTCTGAAGGAGATAGCTGAGGGGATTGTGGAGGCATTGCCGGTGGTCCTTCAGGAGTCACTGGAGTCAGCAAGGTCCCAGAGCACAGGAAAATGGCTAATGTAGCACTCCTGTTTAAGAAGGGAGGGAGGCAGAAGGCAGGAAATTTTAGGCCGGTTCGCCTAATCTCGTCCATTGGTAAGACTTTAGAATAGGTTATTAAGGACGAGATTGCGGAGTACTTGGAGGAACATGGTAAGATAGGCCTAAGTCAGCACTGCTCCTTCAAGGGGAGATCATGTCTGACAAACCATTAGAATTGTTTGAGGAGATAATGAGCAAGCTAAACAAAGGAGAGCCAGTGGACATGATCTGTTTGAATTTCCAGAATGCTTTTGACAAGATGCTACATAGGAGTCTGCTAAATAAGGTAATAGCTCTTGTGGTGTTGGAGGCAAGATACTGGCATGGATAGAGGAATGTCTGACTGGAAGACTGGCAGATGGTGGCGATAAAGGGGTTTTTAATATTGGAGCTCTGCAGAGGTCAATATTGGGACCATAACTGTTCAAGTTATACATTAACAATCTGGACAAAGGAATTGAGGGCATTGTTGCAAAGTTTGAAGATGACACAAAGATGGGTGGAGTGACAGGTAGCGTTTAGGGAGTGGGGAGGCTGCAGAAGGACTTTGGATATGCTAAGTGAGTTGGCAAAGAGGTAGCAGATGAAATGCAGCTTGGGAAAGTAGGAACGTTATGCACTTTGATACAAAGAATGCTGGCGTAAACTATTTTCTTATTTGGGAAAAGCTTCAGAAATCTGAAGCACAAAGGGATTTGGGAGTCCTAGTTCAGGATTCTCTTCAGGTTAATGTGCAGCTTCAATTGCTAGATAGGAAGGCAAGTGCAACATTAGCATACATTTTGAGAGGGTTAGAATACAGAACAAGGATGTACTGCTGAAGCTGTATAAGGCTTTGGTCAGACTACATGTGATATATTATAAATCGCATATCTAAGGAAGAATGTGCTAGCATTGGAGGGAGTCCAGAGGACACTAACAAGAATAATCTTGGGCAAGAATGGCTTGTCATATGAGGAGCAGTTGAGTACTCTGGGTCCAGAGGATGCCAGAGGGTGGTTAACCTGTGGAGGCTAAGTCATTGAGTATATTTAAGACCGAGATAGATAGGTTCTTGGTTAATAAGGGGATCAAAGGTTACAGAGAGAAGGCAGGAAAATGAGATTGAGAAACATATCAGCCATGCTCAAATGGCAGAGCAGAATCAATGGGCTGAATGGCTGGCTGAATTCTGCTCCCATATCTTTTGGTCTAATGGCCTTGCTGATAATTGTATATGTTCTTAGACTTACACAGAAAGGTGGATTGATGATAGCACTATATCTCAGCCATGCAGAGCCCAATATGATGAGATGATAGGAGCAGGAGAGAACTCAGTTCAGCCAGAGCCTGCTGAAGCCAATGGCAAACCACTGCAGTACCTTGTCAAACGTAAACATGGACCAGCATGTGGCAGTCCACTCTCAGCACAGTCCTATCAGGGTGTGGTACCTGATGGAGAGAGAGCGAGCGTAGAATAGAAATTGCTGTTCTTTGTTCAGCCTTTTAAACGTCAAATTGTTCTTGGCCTGAGAGCATTACTTGGTAAGCCTGCATTTACCCATGCCTAATTTCCTAGAGGGAGGTTTAGAGTCAATCACATTGGTTGGGAAGGAACTTTACCATCCCATCTGGTCTGGAGTCATTTGTAGGTCAGACCAGATGGGATGGTAGATTTCCTTTCCTCAAGGACATTTCGTGAATGAGGTGGGCTTTTACAACAGTCAAGAAAAAGGTATATGGTTGCCATTAGGCCAACTCACTATCCAGATTGTTATTGAATACAAATCCCAGCACCTGCCATGATTTGAACTCCTGACCCCAAAGCACTGGCTTGAAGTTCTGAATTGCTAGTTCAGTGACATTCCTGCTTTACCCATGCCACCCTGGTGGCTCAGTGGTTAGCACTGCTGCCTCTTAGCACCAGGAATCTGAGTTTGATTCCAGCCTTGAGTGACTGCCTCTATGAAGTTTGCACATTTTCTCTCTGTCTGTGTGGGTTTCCTCCCACAGTCCAAAGATGTGCAGGTTAATTGAATTGGCTATGGGAAATTGCCCTGTAGTGTCCAGGGATGTGTAGATTAGATGTGCTAACCATAGGAAATATAGGGTAGGGGGTTGGATCTGTGTATGATGCTCTTCAGAGGATTGGTATGTGCTAGTTGGGCCGAATGGCCTGTTTCCACATTGTATGGATTCCTGTAAAATTCTAATAAAACAACTTTTAAAAGACATGCTACTTTGCATATCACATTGCTCTCTTTTTTTAAAAAAAGTGAAAAATACCAGTAAGCTGAGTAAATTAGATTCCCTACAGTGTGGAAACAGGCCCTTTGGCTCAACCAGTCCACACCGACCCTCTAAAGAGTAACTTACCCAGACCCATTTCCTTCTGACTAATGCACCTAAGACTATGGGCAATTTGGCACGGCCAATCCACCTGACCTGCACATCTTTGGATTGTTGGAGGAAACCGGAGCACCCGGAGGAAACCCACGCAGACACGGGGAGAATGTGCAAACTCCACACAGTCACCCAAGGCTGGAATTGAACCTTGGACCCTGGTGCTGTGTGGTAGCAGTGCTAACCACTGAACCATCGTGCCGTCCCTATTCTGTAAATAGTAATGAAATTGAATGAAAAATACATTAGTCGTTTGTAAGTTACCTAGTTTGATGAGGATGACCTTGATTGATGTGTGTTCTCTTTCACCGTAATGGAACTTCCCCTTGCATTTATCCGGTACTAAACAATCCTAGGTGTGCCAGAATCACCGTAATATGTGCAGTTCCTTGTTACAAATTTCATTATTTTTTGTGTTCGTGCTCCAGCATGCTTGAAGAATTCTAATAACTGATCCCTTTATGCTTCTTCTTTCTCTTTGTGTTTTTTTCTCCAAAGCTTGCTTGCTACAAGCTGAACTGGTGAACTATGAACGAGTAAAGGAATACTGCCTCAAAGTCCTGAAGAAAGAAGGAGACAATTTCAAGGCCCTGTATCGCTCTGGTGTGGCTTATTATCACCTTGGAGATTATGATAAAGCATTACATTATCTGAAGGAAGCAAGAAACCGAGAACCAACAGGTGAGCTATTTCCTACTTTGTAAAACGGCGGGAGTTAAAGAGCATATTTTATGTGTGAGGGGATATATACACAGTTAAGTATCTTCATCATTTTGATTGACGCTCAAAATGAACAGCATTTGTTTTCCAAAAAAGAGAGAAAAATGTGCACTCTCTGTTTCATATGAAGCTCTGGGTTAAGAATCTAACATATCACATGCTTGCTTTAACCGATTGCTGGAGGGCTGTTGCCTTTGAATAGTGTTGTCTTATCTGTCTTATTGTGTGAAAACTGGTGCACAAGTCTGTGCCTCCCTTAGATCAAGCATGGATGTGACTTTTACCAGTTGGTGGTGAAAGGTGTACAATATATAATTGTCATATTTAGAAGCGGCATTTTAAAATAGAGACAAAGGAAGTTTGAGTCCAGTGAAGGTTTTTGATTTAAAAAGGTGAAAGTCTGGCATATGCTGCCTTGGAATGTAGTGAAGACCGGTTCAAGCCATGACATACAAGGGGGAGTTGGATTATTATCTGATAAGTAGGAATGTACAGGGTTGTGGAGAGTGCAGGGGAGGGAGTAGCACTAGACAAGTTGCTCTACACAGACATGGTGAACTGAAAAGCCTCCTTCTGCTCTTCAGCATTGAAACACAGAAAATAAAAGCAGGAGTAGGCTGTTTGGCCCCTCTTTGAGCCTGCTCCATCATTCTCTATGATCATGGCTGATGATCTAACTCAGTACCCTGGTCTGCTTTTTCCCCATAACCCATCGCTCTAAGAACAATGTTTTGGTCTCCATCACTTTTTGTGGCTGCCAATTTCACAGGCAATTCTGTAATTCTAAAGTAGTGAGAGGGTGAACAGGGAGGAAATCTCTCTAATGCAAATAGATTGAGACAATTGAAATCAACCCATTTTGTGACAAGAAAGCGTTATTTCTGATCTTTCTGACTAATTTTACACATCATTGATGAATCTAACGTGTATCCTGAGCTTCACAATTCTTGGTGTGATACCATGGTAACAAATGATCAGGTAGTGAAGGTTAAGAGCACCATTGTTCCTTCATAATAACACTGGAACAAGCACCACATCAGGCATCTATTTCCCAGCTGGCTGTGGACAGATGTTTTAGAATGTAAAGCTGGGTAGCTAGGAACAACTGATGATTAATTGTGCAGCTTTAAGACCATGGAACAGTTCAGCAGTCTTTACTTCCACTGGGTAACATAGCAGAGGTAGATTGGAACAGTTGAAATCAATTCTTTTCAGTACAAGAAAATATGTTATCTTTGATTGTTCTGAGCAATTTTACACAATATCGAGGGAACTGATGGGTATCTAGAGTTTCATCAGCCTATCACAGGTACTCTGAATTTGCTATTAAGATAATATAGTTCTGTGACCAAGCCAGCACTGTTCAATACACCAAATCTCAGTGGAATATTTTGAATAATCAGTAGGTTTCCAAACACAGTCATTTCTCAAAGTTAATATTTATCCTTCAGGTGTTTAAATTTAATGACTTTTTGGTTACTCATCTAATTGTTTCTGGAGTCTAGACCAAGGAACATACGATTGATAACTTCAACTGGAAACAAACTGTTCTAAATGTTGTTTAATTGTAATTGTGTTCAATGTTTATCTACAGAAACTCTCAACTTTATGAAAGTGTCTTTAAGAGGTGCAGGAGTTGGGCCAATGCTGTACGTAGGATAGAACAAATAAGTGCGTGAAATTACAATTGATCCTTGACAGTCGATCAATCTTCTCAATTTTAATACCTTTTGTTATTTATCTTTAGTCAATCCAAACCCAGCACGAGTTAGTGAAGCCACGCTGCATCTTTTAGTTTCAATTCCACCCTTTGTGACAAGCTTGCTTATACACACAATAACTAGTTTATATATATGTATCAGGGAACATTTGGGTTGGTTGAGAAGTTAGTGTTAACAATCTTAATCTTGACCCTCCTCCACTCCACTCTGATTTTACGAAAGGCTATATGGGGAAAGCAAACCACTAACTCCATGCCCAGGAGGTCAGCTAATTGGCAATTTTAAATAAAAGAATGAGGCTATCGGGAATATATTAATCATTTCATACTTTTTGTTCTGGCCAGGAATTCCACTGGTTGAAGTGAGTTCAAGTCTGCTGATTCTGAAGGTATGTGGCTTTCCAGTGAGCTGGTGAATCCAGTGTAGCTGGACTTGCTGCATTCAGAAGCTACTTCATCCCCAATTCTTTCGATCTTCTCAATGAGACTCCAATTTCACCCCGCCCTCTCACCCTGCACCAGATCTCCACGTCCCCTCTGAAGGGTTCTGATCTCAATATCCACACACCCCTTCCTCCACCAGTTCCTGAAGCCTCCATAAAGTGTATGACACCCTCCATCCAGGCTCCAATCCCTAACTCCTCTAATTTCCCACCCATCTCCAAGCATCCTCCCAGGATCCGACATTACGTGCACATGCACACCCTTCCACCTCATGGCCCTGATCCCACGATCCCTTTTGGCAACCAAACCTTTCACGAAATCACAAAAATTGAACCTCCCACACCAGACCCAACTTGTCCGCGTGTCCACCCCCCATAAAAAGAAAACAATGTTTGTCCCATTAACATTGTGAACTTATCAAACTCCACGTAGACTAGGAAAGCTCAGGTTTAAGTCCTTGACTGTGCTTGCTTCAGCTGATCTCAACAGAGATGGTTTTGAAGGTCACACTACTGATTCTACTCAGGAAGGAGGAAAATTTGCGAGAGCACCCTTGACACTTCAACCTTGATGAAGCATGTAGGAGGGAGCAATAATCCCCTTGAATCTGTTCCATTTCACATCATTCTAGACTACAACTGATTATCTACCTCAAAGCCATACTTACGTCCTTTCCCAATATTCCTTGATGCCACTAGTAAGTAGAAATTTATCAATCTCTCTCATGAACTAACCTATTGTCTGAGCTGCCACAGTTTTGTTGATTACCTTTTAATCAAGTTGCCATAGTCTTATCAGACCATAGGATTCCTCCCTCAATGGAGAGAGATGACTGGTGGTAGTTTCACCTGAGGGCCACTATACCTCAGACGAGGGCGAAAAGGTTGAGAATGTAACCTCCACTGGTGAGGGGATTGAACCCATGCTGTTGGCAACACACTGCTTTGCAAACCAATCATCCAGGCAACTGAGCTAATTGCCACTTAATACCTTACCTTTGTCACTCTAGCTTGGGACAACCCAATACGTTAACTAGAAACTATTACAGCTCAGGAGCCCCAACAGAAGGCTTTGAAAACAGTTTACTGTCGTCATCATCTGTGAGAATAACACACAATGTTACCACTAACTACTTCTGTCCTTAAGTGGCTTCACAACTTGGTGAATCCTTAATCCTAAAAATACAATTGTAATGTTTGAATTTGTGACTGTTTACCGGCTGATGAATGCAAGTTCAGAAATCCCGGATTCGCCTTTTCTTTTCATCTGCAGGAAAGCTGTTTGTCAAATAATTCAGTTTTTTTTTGTTCAGACAAGCTTGATTGAGCACTTCCTTTCTCTCTATAGCATTGCTCAGGCACACATTGTCACCCAGTTACTGCAGTATGGGAATGGCCGGAAGGGAAAGGAACAGCATTAACCACCGAGGTGTAACAGTTACCGATTGTGGTTGGTGACCAGTTACAACAATTGATGCCATTTGTTGAACAGTTCCTGTATCTTGTGGCCTGTATCTTGTTATATCAAGAACACAAAAAAAGGCACAAATCAAACTTTTGATCCTCCACGGTGCTGCTAGGCCTCTAGACTCTCTTTCTATCTTTCTCTCTCTTGTCCCCTGTCCTGAGCCTCGCACAATTGTCTTTAGGTCCTGCTGTGGCTTGGGGTCCCTCTCGCTTTCTTCCTCGCTGCCTGGTCATTTCTGGTCTCTCCCTGGCCAGTATCACCACTCTCTCAGCTCCTTTAACATCTCTTACCACAGATGAGTCCTACTTTTCAGGAGTCTCACTGAGTCAGCTGCACTTCCGTAGCCCCTGTGCGTGCATGACTGAAGGCTGAGTGAGTGAGTTCATGAAGGAGGGCATGGTGAAGACTGGTCAGGTCGATGGGTGACCACTCACATGCAATAGATTCAACAGGCCTTCTCGCTTCAACTGTTTTCTGTTGAATGGATATGCGTTTGTCAGGCACCAGGGACTATGCTTCATTTGCTCCAATCTAATATCAAAACTAGTCTCTGTTTAGTCTTGTACTGTGGTCCAAGTAAGACAAATGAATTGTAAATGGGAATAGGCACCTTATTTAAAGCTGCTGTCTATTGCAGTTCTCGGGTTCGACTCATTTCTCTCAAATTTCCAAATGATGCATTTGATTTCATAATTTCATTAGATATAGGAGCAGAATTAGGCCATTCAGCCCATCAAGTCTGCTCCACTATTCAATCATGGCTGATATGATCTTCACCCCTATTTTCCTGCCTTCTCTCCATATCCCTTCAACCCATTACCAATTAAACATCTGTCTATTTCCTCCTTAAATTTACTCACCGTCCCAGCATCCACCGCACTTTGGGGTAGTGATTGATCAGGGACAAATTAAATACCCACCGAAACAAGTCTACCAGCAGTCAGATGCTGTGTGTGAGTCACCTGGCCTTTACTACCCAGTGATAAAAGTAACATATGTATAGAATGTACATGTAACCAACAGATGTATTAGAATGAAGGATCCCAATGCCTTTGGGAAATGGTGAATGAATGTTTAGTATTAGTATTTCTAACAAAAGTGGAGGTCAACATTCTGAAAATTCCAAGGAAGCTAATTATGAATCAAGCAATGGGACTCATCAAAATTAATATGAGCAAACTAACAGTAATGAAGAAAATAATAGTGCGAAGGAGTGACAAGTCTCCAGGACTGAATGGTTTCTAGCTCAGGATTTTAAATGAACTAGGTGAGAACCTAACAGATGCCCTGCTTATTATCTCCAGCTTTCTGTCAATTTTGAACCATTTCAGGAGGATGGAAAATTGAAAATGCCGCTCTATTTGCTAAGAAATGCTTGAGAGAGGAATTTTGGGGCGGTTAGCTCATTATCTTTTAGGGAATTATTAGAGACAATAGTTAGAGATGATGGAACAACTTAAATTTTCAGCTGATCAGTAACATCTTTAATTGATCTCTTTTATTCGAAAGATGGAGGTCAAGCCTGATGAACACGATTATACTTTTTTGAAGACGTGACTGCAGTAACAAAAAAAGGGATGGTCTTGGGATGTTTTTCGTGTGGACTTCAGAACACACATAACCCCTTTAGAGAAATTGTTAGCTAATGCTAAAGGATATATATGAGGTTAGAGAATCTTAAGACTGGAGAGTAATAGTCAAAAGATTCAAGCAGGGCTTTTTTGGAGTGAAATTGGTCAACACTTTTATATGCAACTGGTGGTAGAAGTTTGGAATTTTCTTGCCACAAATGGCAATTGATGCCAGATTGGCTGGTACTTTTGTTATCACATAGTATTAGTGAAATGGATTTAAGTTCCAGATCAACTTTGATTTCGCTAAATGGCATGACTAGCTCGAGAGGAGAAAGTGAGGACTGCGCAGTAGGTTAAAATCTTCTAGGAGAAAGTGAGGACTGTGCAGTAGGTTAAAATCTTCTAGGAGAAAGTGAGGACTGTGCAGTAGGCTAAAATCTTCTAGGAGAAAGTGAGGACTGCGCAGTGGGTTAAAATCTTCTAGGAGAAAGTGAGGACTGTGCAGTAGGTTAAAATCTTCTAGGAGAAAGTGAGGACTGCGCAGTAGGTTAAAATTGACTAGCTCGAGAGGCTGAATAGTCAGCTCCAGTTTCTACATTTCTATGCTCCTATTCCTTTTTCCTGGCCTGGCTCACAATTTCATAGCAGTCGATAGGACTTGGCATGAAAATGCCTATAAATCCATACGATTAAACGTAATGAGCTGTGGTAGAACTTCACTGAAATTATTTGGTGCATGAGGTGGGAGTAGACACTAGCACTCCAACCATTTGGAAATTCAGTCCTCCTTCATTTATCTGGAGTCTCCCAGGTTTAAAGATTTATCTTTTGGGGTGGGGGAATAACACATGACTGGGACACTCTGCTGGAATACATTCTAGCCAGTGATTGATAACTTGGGGTTGATGCTCAGAGTTCAAACCAGAAACATCAAATGGTTTTGACCCTGCTCCTGCAAGAGTTGGCAGGCCATCCATATCCTACTTTCTCCCACTCTTAAAACCGGCCTACCTTTTGTGGAAGAAAGGAGCAGAATCCAAACTAAAGAGAAGGTTAACACAGGCAAGCAGGAGTCTCTGTGCCAAGGTGAATGTGTCAGGCAGTGGCAGACATAGCATTGGCAACTGTATATGCAGTTTTCATTTGAAACGTACTGAGCACTGGAGCCCACTGCAATTCCCATCTGGCACATGGGGTACATGGATAAGTAATGGCCTTTGACAGACTCTCTTTCAGTTATCTTTCCTGTGCTTCCTGAGTTTGAGTTTGTTTCCTTATTTTCTCCCCTCTTCCTACTCTGCCATTATTTGGAATTTTCAAATGCTTTCTGTGACTTCCTGTTATGACGAGAATGAAAGAAAGAGCACCTGTTGAAGGAGCTATCACTGCAGTTATCACCCTTCATGAAGATGGTTGTTGCAATTGTTTTTATAGATTGGTTTTGACTGTGCTATAAATGTTGGATATCTGGTCTCCAGTCAAGAAATGTCAAAAAAAGCCAGGCCATTCCATTAGTGAAGAAAATAGAGTCTCCCTGTCAGGTGAATAGGTAGCCAACTCTCTACAGGCATCAGTTGGTTGATTTAACAAAGCAGACCTTTCAATGTAAGCTGTTTGTTCTATTTAGTTTATATCTCTATCCCACAGGGTGAGTCTTGTCAGCACAACACTGATCACCTGCACTGCAGTCAATTTGAATGGATGTAACTCTCTGGATTGGCTTAAGGAGATCTGCTAATGTGAAACTTACATGCTGTGGTGACATTCCCCTCTACAAGTGTTGGGTGTCACTCATTTGTGAGCCTTTCAACTCTGAGTTGCAAGGCTGTGGCTCAAGTCTGACTGCAGTCATGTGAAAACTTCATTGGCATCTAGCTACTTTTTTTTATTCATTTGAGACCTGGGTATTGCTGACTGGCCAGCATAATTACCCATCCCTAGTTGCCCCTGAGAAGGTGAAGGTGACCTGACTTTTTGAAATGCTGCAGTCCATGTGCTGTGGATTGACCCACAATGCCCTTATGGAGGAATTCCAGGATTTTGACCCAGTGACAGTGAAGGAGCAGTGCAGTATTCCTAGCCCCTGACTGCTCTTGTAGCCCTGTGTTGATGTGTCATATTTAGTGGAGTTTCTAGTCACTGGTAAACCCCAGAATGTTGATCGTGAGGATTCAGTGATGGTAATATCATTGACTGTGGAAGGGTAACGGTTAGATTCTCTCTCATTAGAGATGGTCATTGCCTGGCATTTGTCTTATGGGAATATTACTTGCCATTTGTCAGCCCAAAACTGGATATTGTCCAGATCTTATTGCATTCGAATATGGACTGTTTCAGTATCTGAGGAGTCATGAATGGTGCGGAACATTATGCAATCATTGACAAACAGCCCCATTTCTGACCTTATGATGAAGGCAAGGTCATTGAAGCAACTGATGCTAGTTTGGCCTATGACACTGTCCTGAGGAACTCCTGCGGAGATGATGTGGAGAGTTTGCCCCGATACCCATTGATTCCAGTTTTGCTAGGGCTCCTTGATGTCAAGGGCTGTGGGTCTCCCCTCACCTCTGGAATTCAGCTCCTTTGTCTATATTTGAACTAAGGCTGTAATGAGGTCAGGATCTAAATGGCCCTGGCAGACCCAAACTGGGCATCACTCAGCAGGTTATTACTGAGCAGGGCAAAAGTGAGGACTGCAGATGCTGGAAACCAGAGTTTAGATCAGCGTGGTGCTGGAAAAGCACAGCAGGTCAGGCCGCATCTGAGGAGCAGGAAAATCGACGTTTCGGGCAAAAGCCGTAGGTACTGCTTGACAGCACTGTCCTTCCGTCACTTCCCTGATGGCCAATGGTAATTAGCTGGTTGATGAATAGTAATTAGCTGGTTGGATTTATCTTTGTGTACTGGACATACTCGGCAATTTTCCACATTGTCAGGCCGATGCCAATATTGTAACTATCCAGGAAGAGCTTGGCCAGGGGAGCATCAGCATCCAAGGAGCAGGAGAATCGACGTTTCGGGCATGAGCCCTTCTTCAGGAATTCATGCTCGTGCCCAAAACGTCGATTCTCCTGCTCCTTGGATGCTGACTGACCTGCTGCGCTTTTCCAGCAACACATTTTCAGCTCTGATTTCCAGCATCTGCAGACCTCACTTTCTCCTATGGGAGCATCAGGTTCTGGAGCACAAGACTTATCAGTAATATTGTTGGTATGTTATGGGCCTATAGCCTTTGCAGTATCCACTGCATCCAACCATTTCTTGATATCACCTGGAATGAATCAAACTGGTTGAAGATTGGTATCTCTAATGCTGAGGAGCACTGAATGAAAGCACAATGGATCATCCACTTGGCATTTCTAGCTGTAGTTTGCTGCGAATGCTTCAGCCTTATCTTTTGCATTGGTGTATTGAGCTCTTCCAACATGGAATGGAATGAGGTATTTGTGGAGCCTCCTCCTCCAGTGAGTTGTTTAATTGTCCACCATCATTCACGACTAGATGTGGCAGGACTACAGAGCTTAGTTTGATCTATTTGTTGTGGGATTGCTTAGCTCTGTATATCACTTATTGCTTATGCTGTTTGGCATGCAGGCAGTCCTGTCTGGAAGCTTCACCAGGTTGACACCTCATTTTTAAGTTTACGTGGTGCTGTTCCTAGCATGCCCTCCTGCATTCTCCATTGAACCAGGGTTGATGGTAACAGTTGAGTGGGGGGGGGGTGTACCGGGCCATTAGGTGACAGGTTGGGCTGGAGTACAATTCTGCTGCCATTCATGGCCCACAACACGTCATGGATACCAAATATTGAGTTGCTAGAACTGTTCAAATTCTGTTCCATTTAGCTCAGTAATAGCATCCTACAACATGATGGAGGATATTCCCAATGCGAAGGTGAGACTTTGTCTCCACAATGACTGGATGTGGTCACTCTTACTGATACTGTCATGAACAGAGGAAATCTACAGCTGGCGACTGTTAAGGACAAGGTCAAGTATGTTTTTCCTTCTTGTTGGTTCCCTCATCGCCTGCTGTAGACTCAGTCCTTTAGAGGAATGAGCTCGATCAGTAATACTGTTGCCCAGCCACTTTTGGTCATTAACATTGAAATCCTCCACCTAGAGTATATTTTGCGACCTTGCTACCCTTTGTGTTTCCTCCAAATGTTCTTCAATGTGGAGCAGTGCTGTTCCATCAGCCGAGGGAGGGTAGTACATGGCAATCAACAGGAGGTTTCTTTGTCCATGTTTACCTGCTGCCATGAAACTTAATGGGATCTTGAGTAAATGTTGAGGACTCCCAGGGCAACTCCCTCCCAATTGTATACCACAGTGCCGCTACCTCTGCTGGGTTTGTCCTGCCAGTGGGATAGGGCATGGATGGTGATTGTGGTGTCTGGGACATTGCCTGTGATTTGGTAAGCATGATTATGTCAGGCTGTTGCTTAGGCTCTGAAATAGCTGTCCCAATTTTGACACTAGCCCCCAAATGTTAGTGAGGAGGGCTTTGCAGGACTGTTTCTACCATTGTGTTTTCTGGTGCCTAGATTAATGCCAGATGGTCTGTCCAGTTCCAAATTTGGAACATTATCCTGAGCTAGTGAAAAGTAGTCTGCGAATGTACGTATGTCTCCCCTATGCTGCCTGAAGACCTTCCTGCAGGACATGTCAAAGACATCTAAAAGTCTGTATTGTGAAGCAGAGGGTGTGAAGGCAGACAGTCTCTGGAAGTTGTAGGTCCAAGTTGCATGGTCTGTGTGTTTGTGACCTGGGGTATTGTTGATTTGAGATGGATGGCACTCCTATTAAACACCTTGAGATTTTTTGGTATGTTAAGGACTGTATATAATGCAAGTGTTGATTAGCCTTTTAAATAATGTTATAGGGAAAAATATTCACAGTCCACATCCACTGATACAATTCAAATTTCCTGAGAGCATTCATTGCATTTCACATCAGCTCATAGCATTGGAAGCAGTCACCAAAAAACTGACCCGGCAAATTTGAGACACTTCCCTGTTTATAAGCACATCGGTAACTAATTCTTTACCATTTCTAGATCCCCCTGCTACCTCTGAAATCTCAATGCCTGCCAATGGCAAATGAGTGGCTCAAAGACTGAGGTGTGAGAGAAATAGCTTCTGAGTCATAGAAGATTGAGGAGTGATCTTACAGAAACATGCATGACTGAGGGGGCTTGACGGGTTGGATGTTGAGAAGGTATTTCCACTAGGAGGAAGGCTGATCAGCCAGGAAGCATAACTATAGAATAAGAGCTCATTCATTGAAAACTGAGATGGATAGGAATTTATTTTCCTAGAGGATAATGAAATCTGGAATCCTCCATCCCAGAGAATTGTGGAAGTGGATTCACTGACAGTATTTCAAGAGGAGGAAGATAGATTTTTCAAATCTCAATGTGGAGGGCTATGACACAAAAGAGGAGTTGAGGCTTAGGGCATATGAACCATGATCTAATAGAATAGGAGTGCAGTTGGGGAGATAGCAGGCTCTGAGGCACCAAATAGACTGCTCCTGCATCTATTTCTTATGTTCTCTCCTTGTTTCGAGGTACATTCCTTCAATTCGTTCTCACTGAAGATTCCCTACCACTAGTAAAGGAGATGGCAACTCCAATTTATTTGTGTCCCTTAGGCCTCCCTTGTTCACCTTTATTTAAATGCATTGAAATCACAGGATCAAAGTAAGACTGAGGAAGGATGACGTGTGGTATCCCCACCCCTATCGTTGCTGTGAAAGACTATCCTTGAAACACAGTGATGACCTTGTGGGTTTTGAACTAGCCAGTGTGGTATAATTTAGGAGAAAATGAAGATTGCAGATGCTGGAGAGTCAGAGTCGAAAAGTGTGGATCTGGAAAAGCACAGCATCCGAGGAAGGTACCTGAGGAAGGACTTATGCCCGAAACGTCGACTCTCCTACTCCTCGGATGCTGCCTGACTGGCTGTACTTTTCCAGATCCACACTTTTCCAGATCCAGGGTTGCACTTTTTGACTGTGTGATGTAAATGCCAGGATAAGAAAGGAGTGAGAGGAGGGTATGAGCCCTGAGGTGGGCGATCTCAGTCAGGGTGATAACAGAAGCACTCAGATTGGCACCAAGATAGAGGGAAGGTGGCAGACTCTACCAGAAAGTCAGCTATAAATCTTTCTCTCTCAACTCACTGCTTTAATTTTCTTTGTATGGACAATATCACTCACACTACCCAAGGAGGGGATGTTGGGGACGGTTGGTGAAACTTCCTAATCCAAGATACAACAGTGAATGAATTTACGTGTGTCAAGTGGCTCAACTTTATTCTTTTTCTGTCCTTGTTTAAATGCAGATACAAATGTCATCAGATACATCCAACTGACAGAGATGAAGCTCAGCAGATGCTCGCAGAGGGAGAAAGAAGCACTTTAAAGGCATTCGATACTGCAGGGGTAGGAGAGGACAACTGCTGCGGTGACTGGTGGGCTTTGTTTCACCATTAAACTTTATTCTCTGGATTGGAAGCTTGCCTGCATGAGACGAGCTCCGGTTCCCCAGCTGAGGAACTGCAGAGCCAGAGGCCATTTGAAGTTTGGCATTTTGTGTAGCCAGAAACGGATTGGGAAAAGATCTTGAGGCTGTGACGTCATTACAAGAATTTCGGCAAGCTTTGTTAGGAACATTTTTTTTAAAAATTGCATCGCTTGTTGAGGAAGGTAACGTGTTTAAAAAGTTCTTCTTTTTTTTTTAAATGACTGTTAACAGAAGTTTACAGAGAAACTGAAAGTGGGAGTAGTTTACCACTCTCCGTGGATGGGGAGAGAAGTAAGTTTGCAATGACACCACAGCAATCTCTCAAAATGGCCAACTCCAGATCTCCTGATTGAAAACTGGCCAAGGGAGATTATCATCAAACAATTGATTTGATGGACAGCATCCAAAACATTTGAGCAGAAAGCAGTCCTGTATATTTGCACTGCCATTTAGCCTTTACTCATTAAAGTTTTAGCAATTTGAAGGGAAGGTTGAGAGTTGTTGCTCGTAGAACCTATTTAGAATAATACACGTGAATTATTATATTCAGATTTTAAGAAGTACCTGTACAGTGAGGGAACAAGTATCTATAACTATTATCAATTTTGATAAACATGCTTTAAATTAAAAAAAATACTTTTATTGAAGTGGTATATAACACAAGTGTTGAGCATGCTAAGTGCATTGGCAAAACAAAGTGGAAGAAGAGCACAATAATTGTTTGCAATTACCCTGAGATTATGTTGCAGTGTGCAAAATGCATAATGCACTTGTCTAGAGCTTTTCTATCCATTATTTTAGTGGCGATATTAAACAATTAAGACAGAAACGTGCACTTGGTAGCTGGAGCAATGGAAGAGAGAGAAATGTATTATTTTTTAACTAGAAAAGAAGATGGATGTTTTTAGGTCTCACTGATAGCCATTTGTTTCCATGGTGATAGAGTCCATTAGCAACTGCACAGAAAACATAGATGTGTGTTCTAACACAGTAGACTTTGAATATCTTGAGACCTGAGGGTGTTAATATGTATCTGCTGGTTGTGAGACTTTACGTGTTAGTCAGTACTCACAATTTCATTAATAAGTCATTGACTTTGAACAGTTGTTTAAATGATTTACTAGGAGACGGTCTCTATTCTAACAGGCACATTGCAAAAGAGAGTGGAAGCTGAACTACTCATTAATAAAATTACAAGTGCCAGGGCAAATGCTGCACTTGTCAATTTTCAAATAATTAAATAATGGATTCAGCTCTTATTAGCCTATGTTGTGAACAGTGCAAGCAATATCTTAAGACAGTGCATGGAAGAGTAAAAGAATGTGTTATAGGATAAGAAAGCGTTGGAACTGCACAGTGAACATCTGAAAAATAAAAGATAATATTGTGTGTGGTACCAGAGCAGCTGGGTATTAAAGCCATTCCCCTCTAATTTCAAATATTTATAAATTTGTTTTCTCCAATTGATACAATGAGCATGTGTTATTAGAGGGAAATATTAGAGCAAGGTATTTGGAAAATTTATACATCAAACGACACATCTACCCAACAATCTGGAAGAATGCCCAGGTTTGCCTTGTGCACAAAAGCAGGACAACCCCATCCTTATCAGTCTACTCTCCATCATCAGCAAAGTGATGGAAGGGATTGACAGTGCCATCAAATGGCCCTTGCAAAGAAATAACGTGTTCACTGATGCTCAGTTTGTATTCCACTTGGGCTGATATCATTACAGCCTTGGTCCAAACATGGACAAAACAGCTGAATTTTCAGAAACTAGGTGAGAGTGATTGCCATTGACATGAAGGCTACATTTGACTGAGTGTGGAATCGAAGAGCCTTAGCAAAACTGTAGCTGATGGGTATCAGGGAAAAACTATAGTTGGATCATGTCTGGCACAAAGGAAGATGGTTGTGTTTGCTGGAGGTCAATCATCTCAGCCCCAGGGCATCACTGTAGGGGTTCCCCATGATAGTGTCCTAAACTCAACCATCTTCAGCTGATTTAAGAATGACCTTCTTTCGATCAAAAGAAAAGAAATGGGATGTTCACTGATGTCTGCTCCGTGCTCAGCATCATCGACAACTGCTTAAATTCTGAATCAGTGTCCACATGCAAGATCTGTACAGTATACAGGCTTGGACTGATAAGTGGCAAGTAACACATCACCAATGACAGAATTTAATCATCGTCTTGTGATGTTCATTGGCATTACCATCACTGAATCTTTCATGGTCAACACTCTGAGGGTTATCATTGACCAGAGACTGAACTAAACCAGCCAAATAAATATTGTAGCTACAAGAGAAAGCCAGAGGCGAGGAATCCTGCAGTAAGTAATTCACTTCTTGACTCCCTACAGTGTCAGTCCACTATCTGCGAGGCATGTTTTAGAACTGTGATATATACTTCACTTGCCTGGATAGGTGCAGTTCTCTATTAGTGGGCGGCACGATGGCACGGTGGTTAGTACTGCTGCCTCACAGTGCCAGAGACCCAGGTTCAATTCCTGCCTCAAGTGACTGACGGTGTGGAGTTTGCACATTCCCCCCGTCTCTGCATGGGGTTTCCTCCGGGTGCTCCGGTTTCCTCCCACAGTCCAAAAATGTACAGGGTATGCTAAATTGCCCGTAGTGTTAGGTGAAAGGGTAAATGTAGGGCAATGGGTCTGGGTGGGTTGCGCTTTGGCGGGTCGGTGTGGACTTGTTGGGCCGAAGGGCCTGTTTCCACACTGTAAGTAATCTAATCTAACTCCAAGAGTCTCAACACTATCACAACAAAGCAGTTGGCTTGATTGACACTTCTTCTAACACCTTCCACAATCACTCCCTCACCACCAGTACTATTGGCTACAGAATGTATTATCTCCAAGGTACATTGCGGCAATTGTCCAAGGGTCCTCGGACATATCTTCCAAACCCAGAGGTTTTATCATCTGGAAGAACAAGGGCAGCCAAAATATAGGAACCTGCAAATTTCCGTCCAAGCCACGAACCATCTTGACTTGGAAACACATTGCTATTCCTTAAGTGTAGCTGGATCAAAATCTTGGAGCTCACTTTTGAGGGGTACAGTGGGTGTCGCTAGAGCCCCAGGGCAGCAATGGTTCAAGAAGGCAGCTCACTACTACCACCTCCAGGTCAGTTAGGGATGGGTAATGGATGTTTGCCTACCCAGTGATGCTGCATTCCATTTGTGGTGTTTTTTAAAATTGTTATGCTAGATTAGGTGATATGCCTGAGTAATCTCAGTATTAGTCATTTTGAGGCGTGGCTCAGAGTTAAGGACACTACGACTGCACGAAAGCTCATGATATTTCTACCTGGTTTCAAGTTAGCTAGTGCAATGGCATGATTTTAATCATGTTGTGTAGGGGATGAAGGTGGACATTGAGATCCCAAAATAAGAGACTGGTTAATCGATCATTTGGATGGGCTAATTGAGGGAGGAATCTTGGAGGACACTGAGTTTGTTGATCTAATTGAACTTTAGCTTAATGCCTCATCTAAAGGACATCCCACTAATGATACAGCACTCCTTTAGTGCTGCCTTGGGCCACTAATGTCTTGAACCAACATACACACCTGACAAAAAATTGAAATGTCAAGGTACCACTTTCCTACAGTATGCCCTTTTTCTTTTAAATATAATTATGAGCATTCTCTCTCTTCTAAGAAATCAGTAAGTTATCAGTATATAGTTTAAGTAAACAGATGTAGGCTTTGTTGAAGGAACTGCTTGGAGAAATTATTGAATTTGACAAATTGTGAGGGAGCTAAATTACATCAATACTGATACAGTCATCAGCTGGGAACATTTCAGTAAGTTCAGATGTGGCTATGTTGATGCAGCTTCCTCTGCTGTCAGACTCGATAACAACTTCTGAAAAATAATCACTAAGTGCGGCTCAGCTAATTCCGAGTGATTTATCATTACCACTGGTGACAAGGTTTGCTTTTCAACAATGAATTAGGTCACAAATCCATTTATTCAATACAACAGATTGAAGCATATAATGTTTATTTGTTCCCCCACACTTACAAAAATTGGGGGATGTCTTGAGTCAAAGTAATTGCTCTGATCTGCTATAACTCTGTATAATTCTGCTTGAGGGAATCTCAGTGCCCATTGTATATATTGAGAAATGGTCTCTTGTTAATTTACTTTGCTATGCTAAAGCCACGGTATTAGCTGTTACTGATAGACCAGATCTTTCCACATCTTTTGCTATTTCCTGGTTAGTTTCAATTTCAATTTGGAAGCAAAATTTCAAAGCACTTAATTCTGACTCAAGGATAGGTTACAAATCCCAAAGTACATAAAAGTGTGGCGCAGGTAAAGTGAGAGGTGGAGCTAATAGCTACATCACACTTGCTCGATTTACTCAATACATAGAAAATAGGTGCAGGAATAGGCCATTCGGCCCTTCGAACCTGCACCACCATTCAACATGATCATGGCTAAGCGTGCAATTTCAGTATCCCACTCCTGCGAGGGCTCCATCCAGCTCCCTCTTGAATATATCTAATAAACTGACCCCAACAGCTTTCTATGGTAGAGAATTCCACAGGTTCACAACTCGGAGTTGAAAAAATTCGTCCTCATCTCAGTCCTGAATGGTTGACCCCTTATTCTTAGTCTGTGACCCCTAATTCTGGACTTCCCCAAAATCGGGAACATTCTTCCCTCATCTAGCTTGCCCAGCCCCATCAGTATTTTATATGTTTTGGAGTTATTCCCCAATCCCCATCCAATTCTAAATTCCAGTGAGTAGAAGCCCAGTCTTTCCTCATATATTGCATACAGTTCTGGTCACCACGCTACCAGATGGATGTGGATGTTTTGGAGAGGGTACAGAAAAGGTTTACCAGGATGTTACCTGATACGGGGGATTTTAGCTATGAAGAAAGGTTGGTAGACTGGGTTTGTTTTCACTGGAAGACAGGAGGTTGAGGGGTGATTGGATAGTACTTGTAAGATTGTGAATGGCATGGATAGAGTGAAAAATATGAAGCTTTTCCCTAGGGTGAAACACAGGTTCAAAGTACGTGAGGGGAGGGATGTTTAAAAGAGATTTTCGAGGCAAGTTTTTCACACAATCGGTGGTGAGTGCCTGGACTGCACTGCCAGAGGAGGTGGTGGAAGCAGACACAATAGCAGCATTCAAGAAGCATCTGGACGAACACATGAATAGGAAGAGAATAGATGGATACAGATCCTGTAAGTGAAGACGCTTTTAGTATGAAAGAGCAAAATGTATCAAGCAGGCTTAGAGAGTCAAATGGCCTATTTCTGTGCCATATTGTTCTTTGCCAGTCCTGTATGGTTCTTTGCCCAAGAACCAGCCTGGCACATCAAATCTGGAGGAGTAGTTGAATGAAGAATGGTCACCCGGGCACTTTTCTCAGCTTCTGGGAGAGACAGAAAGTGAGAGAGCACTAAAAGCAGAAATTGAGAGAAGCTGACTAAAATAATGGCCCCACGTCTTGTGGCTGTACCTTGAGGGCAGAGAACAGATTTCCAACAGATCCGAACTCAGTTTATGCTGCTTCTAGCCAATAGCTAGGTTAGGTACTGCATTGCAGTTAATTTTAAGACCTTTTCTGTACTGAGATCACATGCTGAAAGAGAAAACTTTGCCTTCTAATGCTAGCGCATTAAAGCCATGTGGCAGCCACCTCAACATGAGCGACTCCTTTCCCCAGACAAAAATCCACCTTTTTACTGAGTTAAGCTAATCCAACTCCCTTATTTTTAGTGTTAGAAGCTAATTTACTGTAGGTTGGTGACAGTTGGGTGAAAGCAGGATTAGGCTCATCTGCAGCAAAAGTAACCATCTGGCATTATATAGATAACCATTGGGAGATCATATCATATTGCCAATTTTTCCCTGTCTAACTCCAAACTCTCAAAGTCAGTGCTGGAGTTGACAAAATCACATAGGCAAGGGATTGGACCTGCACCTCTTCAACTCAACTATTCATTAATGACCTCGGAGCAAATAAATTAAGTATTGAATATTTTCATTTTTTTTTCCAGTTTTGAAAATTTCCAGAGGTCTGATGGTTCCAACTATTTGTTCTTCATGATGCCTTATTGATTTTCAACCAGGCCAGTCCTCCATATAGTGGCCAGGCTGTAGATACAAATTTGACGTAACCATAAATATTAGTTTTACATCATGGGAAAACAAGACAGTGTGATAATTTAAACTTAAGTGTATGGTTTTTTTATTTATTCTGAATTGTCCCAAGTTGCACCATCTCCTATGTATCTACCTGGGGCTTTAGTGATTGGAAATGGGCTGATTTGGAGAGCTCATCTGACTTGCTGTCTTCCTATGCTCTGTTGTAGCTATAGCTTATGTCATAGAACAACATTTTTTTGTTACCACAAAGGACTGTAGGAGATTAATCGTAGCATGTGATTAGTGAAGGACATGGTCAAGTCATCTCATGTGAACTCCTGATCTTAGCACAGCCTCAATGTTTCTGAGCTACTGCATGTGTTAGAAATATGTATCCTAATTTAAGTTAGTTTTGCCTCCAGTGCATGATCAAATTTGTCCAAGACTTAAAGGAGTTAGAGTATCAATTTAGGAGTCACTCAGAGATGTTCAAAAAGACTGGTGTGCTCTTGGACACTGCCTTTAGCAGGAGATATTGATGTCTAAACAATTTGATAAAATGTCTTGCTGAGGAGAAATGTTTTCTCTCATTGAAGTAAATCTCTTCCCTTTACAGCAGTCTAGGTAGGGTCATTGACTATTTTTAAGACCGATGTAGAGAGATAGTTGACTAACAAGTAAGGCAACCATTATTGGGGTGGATGGAAATGTGGAATTGAAGCCCCAATCAAATCAGCTATAACCTTATTGAATGACTGAGCAAATTCAAGGGACTGAATGGCCCTTGGATGTTCACAGGAGAGGGAATAATTTAGGCTGTTTATTTTGTTTTAAGATTCATTTAACTCTAACAATGGTTAGCTCCTTAATTGATAAAAATCTAATGGCCTTATCAGCACTCATCACCAAGAGTCCTTCACTAATACTTCATAAACCTGTGATCTCTACAATGCAGGAGGACAAGGGAGGCTGACGCTTAGGACCACTACCTCTTGAAAGTTCCCCTCCAAGTCATACATCATCCTGACTTGGAAAATTATTGCTGCTCCTTCAGTGTCAAAATCCTGGAAGTCCCCTTCCCACAGCACCTTGGGCATAATCACTCCACATAGACCATAGTAATTCAAGAGGTTGTCTCACTGTTAGTTTCTTGAGGGCAATGGGGAATGGGCTTGAAATGATAGCTCAGCCAATGATAACTGACTACTTCAGTAACATCACAAACCCCGAGTCTAAGGGTAGTTGATTAAGGTCTCATTTTTAAAAGTAGAGCAAAGCTTAATTCCCAAATCCTTAACTGATTTTGTTTAAACTGGCAGGCATAGGGCAATTGTTGGAAATGTTTCTAAGGTATATTTGCTCAGTCATTCTTCAGCCATGATTGAATGGAAAAGGTAAATTTACTTGAACATGCTGGTGATGGGAGCTCCTGTCTCTGGTTGCACAGCAATTAATTACTCTTTGATTTAACAAGTATGAGACTGTCTTAAGGTATTTGCATAAGCTGGCTTACACAGCATAGAAAGTATGATAAGATCTGAAGACTTCTATTTTCAGCATTGAGTTCACAAACTAAGTGATTGCTAGACAAAACCCAGCTCTACAGTAAGCTTTTTCCACTGACAGCTCTCCTCTCCGGGAAGAAAAGTGCTGGAAAATGCAGTCCATTAGACCATCCAAAAATTGACACTCAGAATTTTCACACAGATCTTCACTTAGTACATTTGGCCTCTGAAATTGGCCGTACTGAAAACAGAAAGAATTTGGTTATATCTTAATAGAAATGGACTTATGCCATATCAATATATAATACCCAAGTGAAAATTGAGCATTAATTCAGTCTGTCTGAGTTAACAGGCAAAACCTAAAAGCAGCAGTTCATGTAGTATCGTGATCTGGCAGAGTCTGATTTGTTCTTGGTGTGCTGTACGTAACAGAGCTGACTCTGTCACCTTTTACATCATTTGCACCCAAACTGGCAGTGAGGAATGGGATTCATTTGCTTTCGGGATTCATAGACCCTGGCATCCCTTATTACTATCTCACTAATCGTGAAGAGATGTTAGATGTTACTGTGAAAAAGTGGGTGATGGTGTTGACCATAGCTGTGGGGTACCTTGTAGTCTTGAACTGGGACGTGCCTTCTCTCTAAGGCTTTGTGTGCGTGGCTACAGATCAATCATTCAAATCTGGAGGGTCTTGCTTTCCTTTAATGGTTTAAGTTGGCATACTTATCTCAGATTGTAGTTACTGACAGTGCGCTGGCCTCAGTGGTTAGCACTGCTGCCTCACAGCGACAGAGACTCTGGATTGATTCCACCCTCAGGTGGAAGGCTGCATGGAGTTTGCACAATCTCCCCATCTCTGTGTGTGTTTTCTCCCCCAGTCCAGAAACGTGCAAGTTAGCTGGATTGGCCATACTAAATTACCCATCGTGACCAGGGATGTGCAGTCTTCGCATTGGCCTTTGGCATATAAAGCACATCCACGTCCTTTTAGCACAGATTTGGGCTCAGACCTGATTCCTAGGAACGTTGAGAATCTACTTGATTGAGATCACAGAAAATAGAATTATTTTGTTTGAGAAAGCGGACTGGTATCTGTGCCTTTGAACCATTACCCAAACATGAGCGAGTGCCCAAACGTGGAAGAGAGGAGAAATGGTGACATTTAAAAGGAAGGAAGTTTAAGGTTTGCTGTTTCTCGGCCAGGTCAGCGGATTTTGGTCATGAAGTTGACCGAGTGGGTCAGAACACTTTGTAACGTACAGCTCCATTACTCTGCTCAGATGCAGCATTTCAGGACAGTTTCGAAGGGAAAAAAAAACATGGTACGCTTTTTCCTAGGTCCCACCAGTCTTCTGGCTGCCATTAAATTGGCCAGTTTAAGACTGGAGTTGTGCAGTTTGCTCTTGGACAGCAGGAATCACCTTGACCCTGACACATACTGGCTAGCAGACAGAAGGAAATCTCAGTCCTTTCTCTGTGGAATTTAAATCGAGGTACAGAAACTCCATGGCAGGCAACAAACACATGGCTACCCGTGTTCTGACAGAGTGGGAATTCTTAAAGAAAAAATGTTCCATGCGAGAGAACATCAGTTTTAGGGCGACACTGATTGCTTTTTACAAAAACTGCTGCCTCAGCCAAAACACAGACGATAAACAAAGAAACCATTTAGTCCAACTACGACAGATATCCATTAGCTACATAGAAAGTAAAAAGGGAGAAAAGAGTGTTGAAACCAATTTTTGCCACAGCGGAAGAGATTAATTGAATTAAAAGCACTCAGCTGCCTGTCTCTCTCTCTCTCTTGCATCAGCATGTGGTTCTTATCAGTAAACTCATTCGGTCGTGGGGGCGAGCTAGCACATTTTTACTAAAATGAAAGGGCAGTGGTTCTGTTGAGTCAGTACATTTTCACATTGCTGCAATATAACAGTCTTTCAATTCATTTGGTGTAAGAGCTTTTACAATGTTTTGGCATTCTCCTCCCTGCTCTCTCTCTCTCTCTTTGTTCATGCCACATATGTAAGATATTGTCTCAGTTTGCAACAATGTCAACAAATGGTCACATCTGTTTTCCTCACGCATGGTGTCTGGAAGCACCTATTTTGGCGACAAAACCGAGGAGGGGGGTTTGACCAGATTTATTCATGACAGCGGGAACAATGAAAGTGAAAACTGGAGGAAAAAGCAGAGTGAGCATTTAAAAGTAAAACCTCGTAGAACTGTTTCGCATTTTAAATCAAGTTTACTGACCTTCACTTGGTCAATAAAACCAAAACAAGATGTTGCTTTTAGTGACTCGAACCCTTCATTTGGTACTTTGGGAGGCACGTACTCTAAGGTCTAAACGATAGTGAAGATCACAGTCAAATCTGCAGGTCTAAGGTATTATTGCTTCAACTTGTGAAGCACAGTTCAGTTGGAATCGATACTGAGTTTATTTACAAGGACATTTTGTGTTTCTGCCTGGGTTGATATATTTAGCCACACGCTCAAATCAGCAGCTGGACTGCTCATGATGTGGAATCTGAAAGCTGTTCGAGCTATGCAGGTGCTTAGAGATGATCAAAACAAGAAATAAAATTGCATCCATCTGAAGGAGGTCAAGCTGAAGCAACATATGCAAAACATGATATGATTCCCTACAAGAGAAACACAAAAACCTGGCATGGATTCCCCCCCCCCCCCCCCCTAGCCCGACAAGGGAGACAAAATGTGACTGAGCTGAAAATGTGTTGCTGGAAAAGCGCAGCAGGTCAGGCAGCATCCAGGGAACAGGAGAATCGACGTTTCGGGCATAAGCCCTTCTTCAGGAATCTCATTCCTGAAGAAGGGCTTATGCCCGAAACGTCGATTCTCCTGTTCCCTGGATGCTGCCTGACTTGCTGCGCTTTTCCAGCAACACATTTTCAGCTCTGATCTCCAGCATCTGCAGACCTCACTTTCTCCAGACAAAATGTGACGCTGACGTTAACATTTCCTCAGGGTTCTCTTCTCCGCCCACTAAGCAGACAGTGAGATCCTGCCCCTGCCACCACCCTCGTGCTCCCGGTGAACACGCGACTCAGGAGTAAGCCTCCTGCCCCAATGCAGTGTCTGTCAGGTCCCAAAGTTCCACGGCGGGGATGGTCACTGTTTGGACTGTGGGGTGGCGGCAATGCTAGTTAGCCAGAGATGGGGAGGGAGGGGTAAGAAAGAACTGTGTTGCCTCTATTAGGTTCAAGGGACCTATAAAATAAGGATCTCCTCACTCTGTAGTCCAAGAAATGAAAAGTGGCACCCTTCAAATGGGGTCCCTTCCTCCACCCACCAGAGAATTGTTACAAGAGGGTGGGAGGAAGCCAGTAAGTGGCCATTAATTACCTCAATTGACCCAAGGACAGCAGGGACATCTCACACCTTCCTCACCAGATGATACGTTATGGTCTATTATCCTGCCCCAGAGGTTCATGTCATTCTGGGTCATTACATTGTTGAATATTTTATATCCTTCCATCTCATTACCCTTCTCTAGTGCAACATCTATCTTAATCATTGAGAGGGTGACAACACAACTGCTTCCAGGTCTTTACCATGAGTACAGTATAATTGGCCATTTACAGCTCCCAGAGGACCACACCATTCTGGTTAGGAGTTAGAAAGATCACAGTAGTCATCAGAAAAATGCATGGACTTAAAGCAATATTATATTTTCCACATTCCTAAAGCAAAATTATGTTGTCATTAAATCTGTCTCCGACAAATTACAAAACCATGTTGTCTATACTTTATATATTCTGACCATTGATGAATATAATATGAAGCCATGTTCATATCCATTGATCTAAGGTAGATGTGATCTCGAATGGGTTGTAAAATACCATAAATCTAAACCTGTGTCAGACTTGCAAAGACTTCACAGCATTGTGGCATTTTCTAATCTTATATAAAATGGTATAAGCTTATAAACTCAGTTTGAAAATAAAGTTGTAAAACTGCAATGGTAAATATTTATTTTAAATCAATAATAGGGCTCCCGCCTGGTCGATTTTCCTTAGCCCAGATTTGACCTCTTCCAGGAATCGAACCATCTTCAAAGCTCTCACATTACTGCAATATCCTTCCTTCACAAGTGTTAGTAAGTGCAAGACAGTTCGAGGAATGGAACGATTAAGGTTGGCTAGTCAGTTATTTGGTGAACTTGGTCATTTCAAAGGCTCAAAATGGAAATAACAACTAATGACTTCTGACAGATTTCATCACCGTTTTGTAAAGTTGCCCTATAATCATAAATTCAGCTGTTACTACAATACATTTACACTTGATGGAATAAAATAAGTAGATTATTTTGTTTGCATTTTGTACTTGTGGAATGTACATATCTGCATCCTTTGGATAATTTGTGATATTTTCTATACATTGGTGTAAGCACACTGATTCATGGGAATGATTGAATTGCCACAGCGGAAGAGATTAATTGAATTAAAAGCATTTGGCTGCCTGTCTCTCTCTTGCATCAGCATGTTGTTCTTATCAGTAAGCTCATTTGGTCTTGGGGCTAGCAAGCACATTTTTAATAAAATGAAAGGGCAGTGGTACTGTTGAGTCAGTATGTTTTCTACAATCCATGCTATTGCTTATAAAGGCACCCTTGACCCTCTCTCTGTTATATTCAGGCAGACTGGCTTAGTTTCTTGGCAGCACTGTATACAGAATGCAATCAGTCTGGCTTAGAGTGAGTAAGTAATGGCCATTTTGGTACAATGTCATCTCCACTACCTCGTGTCCCTCCCACCTCCATTCCCCCACTTGTCAACTTTGCTTCACAAAATTACCAACCTCAGCCTTTACTCCCCACACCACCATCCCCACCACCACCCCCCAACATGTCCCTCAGCTTAGCTTCCTTCTGACATTGCCTTCCTCTGCCATTACTTTATCTTCATCATTGAAACTATTCCCTTCTGGCTGTTGTTCTAAACTCACACTGAAGGCGTCCATCTAGTGACAGAGGTTGGTCAGTGCAAGGACTCGATATCTCACTGTACTCACTATAGGCTTCCACTAGATGGAGTGTGATCAATCTAGAAGTACAGGTATATTTTTAAATATTGTACGGGGTAAACTGTGTTGTATTTCCTTTGTAGTTAGTGATATGTGTGTTATCTGGAGTCTCGCAAAATATTTCAGCTGTTCATGAATGGTAAAGTATTTTAACTTTTTTATTCCAGGCATAAAATATCCGAAGGAACATAACTCGGACTTTAACATTGATTTGTATGAGAATCTGATACTCACTTAAAGTCTTTTCTTTTAAAGGCGCAGCTACAACTTTGGAGTGACAAATTACTGTAATGCTCCAAACAGAAACTGTACTTATTGGGATACAAATAAAATACTGCTAGGGTACAAGATTTTCAATTTGTGTTTTGAAATAGTTTTTGAAAAGCCCATTAGTACAGTGACAAATTCAGATTTTATCATAATGTCCATACCAAAATATCCATGTGCTAAGGTTTATAAGGACACAATGGTATCAGTAGCTGTCCAGATATTAATGATTAGGAAGAGTAGGAACAGCTCACTCAGTTGAATTCCAGCTTACTTGACTTACATTTATACAGCTTATTCTTGTTGAGGACTCTAACGTGTACAACAGACTGCACATCTATTGTGCACCTCTATTCCTGATTAAGGGCTTTTGTCCGAAACGTCAATTTTCCTGCTCCTCGGATGCTGCCTGACCTGCTGTGCTTTTCCAGCACCACTCTAATCTAGACTGCACATCATCAACCTATTGGAGAAAGAAAATCATTGACCTTTGTTGAACCAAGATGTTGTGTTTTTCAATTGATCTTTGGACACCTGAGTCCTCAGTGATCAATGAACTGCAAGATCAAACATCTTCATTCGAGGAAAAGGAGGAGGGGGAAAAGAAGGAAAGTAGTTCACATTGAGTCATTGCATTTGTTGAATATTTTATATTCTTCCACCTCATTACCCTTCTCTAATGGAACATACATCTCTCTCATTGGGAGGATGGCGACATGTTTGCATTCGGGTCTTTACCATTAGTACAGTATTATTGGCTACTTGGAGGTTTGGAAAAGTAGACCTTTCACCATGTTGAATGGCAAGGAATGGTGCATTTGGACTGATATATCCAAACAATGGTCAACTATGATTGACAACTGGGGTTGATGTCTTAGATATCTAGAATACTTAGATTACTCATTCTGTCTCTCACACACACACAGTTGTCTTTTATTTTAAAATGATACATGGTAACTATACAATCCAGTCATTGAAAGCAGCCATTTTGGTCAGACAATCTTTTAGAGATTTCAGAGACATCCTGCCCATTACAACTGGAGGTCAAAACAACACTTTCTCTGGTAACACTGTCAAAAATGAAACACAATTTGAGCTCACTGTTGCCTGTATAGTTGTTCATCATTTTATTTGTAGCTAAGGCAGGGAGAATCTTAAATTGGGACAAGCTATTGTTTCATAGAGGGAAATTAGAGTTGTAGTAATTTACCTCTTCAATCATGGGATGTCTGTTGCTGGCCAGGACAACATTTATTGCCCATCCCTAATTGCCCAGAAGGCATTTAAGAGTCACCCACATTGCTGTGTTGTCTGGAGTCACATGAAGACCAGACCAGGCAAGGATGGTAGACTTTCTTCCCTCAAGATCATGAACCAGATGGATTTTTCCCTGACAATCATCAGTAGTTACTTAGCTGCTGTTAACCAGCTTTCTATTCTAGATTTTTAATGAATTGCAGTTTCACCACCTACCATGGTGGGATTTAAATCCAAATGCCCAGACCTTAGCCTGGAGTTCTAGATTGTTGGTCCAGTGACATTACTACCACACCATCTCCTCCCCTCCTTCCTCCCTCATGAACCTTGTAAATCTTGTATTCAGTGTTTATCTCTAAATGGATGTTATCATGGTTTAAGCTCATATATGGATCTTGTATTGAGGGCTTAATATGATGGTTTTCTCATGACTGCTATTTGTGACTGTAATGACTGCCACATATCTTTCCTCCAACAATGTAACCCAAGACAAACATACAATTAGATTTAAGTCATTTAACACTACTTTCATAAGTAGATTTCCTATGTACTGGACACTTTAATCTGAACCCAGGTCAAATAACCCAAAGTTTACATAGAGTAAATGGCATCAATGAGGAGACAGGCAGGAAAGTTCATTGACTATAGTTTTGTGTTGTTGTGTCCTTGCAAAGTCTGGTCAGTTGTATTTATTGATATTTTTAAAGGGCAGCTAATTTTAGAACAGGTTTGGGTAGATGAAATGTCAACAAGCATTATAGTAATTTCCTTTTCTCGTACAGTATTGCATAGAGTTCTTTGCTTTCAGACTGAACAATAGGACATGAAGTCTTTTCACCTTCTTTAACAACAATAATGTAACTGAAGATAAGAATTCTCCATTGAAAACAACTACTGTGGTTTCGAGGGCATGGATTTACCCAACGACATTCTGTAGAAAAGCACAGTTTACATCACAGAATGAGGCCACGTGGCCCATTTGATCTTTGCTTATGCTTTATCCAGAGTATCCTCCCACTGTACCTTCTTCACTTCACTCTTTCAGTCAATCTTTCCTTTCCTTCATCCCTTGTGGTTTTTTTTTCTAATTTCTGCTTGAACACCAATGATATTCACTCAACCACTCCAGGTGCCTGCGCGTTCTGCATTTGGACCATTCTCCAAGTGGTCCAAATTTTTCCCCATTTTTCCCCAAATTCCTTACTGGATTTAACAGCAAGTATCTTTCATTTGTAACCCCTTTGGTGACACAAGGTCAGAAAGACTGATGCAAGTGATAAATTCTATTTATGCCTCCATTAGCAGCACTACAAGCTTCTCTATGATGTCAAATAGATCCAGCAGTGTTTTATTTGCGTGTATTTTGGAAGGATGATCTTTGAGTGCGACATTGTACAGACAGAATTGGGCTGATGGGTCAATTTACCTTTTTGTTTTGTTTCCCTGGTGGATTAGACAAAGAAAACCAGGAAACCAAGAAGCAGCAAGGAGATTGGGAAGCTTACCTGAATAATGAATGTCACCAATGATTTGAGATTTTAACTAGAATCTGCAATTTGAGGGCAATTTGTTTAAGGTGAGAGGGGAAAGATTTAAGAAAGAAACTAAGGAACAACATTTTCATACAGAGGACAGTGCATCTATAGAACCAGCTACCAGGAGAAATGGTGAAGGCTGGTACAGTAACAATTTAAAAGGCATCTGAATGGGTACATGAATACGAAGGGTTTAGGTGGACATGGGCCAAGTGCTGGCAAGTGGGACTAGATTGTTAAGGATATCTGATTGGCATGAACGAGTTGGACTGAAGGGCCCATTTTTGTGCTGTATATCTCTATGACTCTCCAACATTATTGAAGAGTCCACCCAGCACAGCACTCCACAATGCACAGAAACTGATTTGAAACGTTGCCTTCCATTGTAACGGGGACCATCGTGGTCTCGCGTTGGTGTAGAGTTTCTTATTGTTGCATTCAGGCTAGCGTCTGGCAGAGGTCAGAGAAGGGCAGAAAAGGGATCTGTCTGTTTCATGCAAAGGACTACTTCAAAAGCTTACTTCAAAATGAAGTCGAACCAGCCTTAAATTAGTTTTCTTTTAAAGTTTGTTCATGAAGTGTACGTGTTGCTGGCTAAGAGGACATCTAAAAGTCGATCGCACTAAAATGTATCTGGAGTCACATGGATCAGATCACAATTACAGATTTCCTTCTCTAAATGGTAATCAGATTGTTGTAAAAATCAATCAACAATTGCCATTGTTTGGCAAGTTATGACAGACTGTTTCTTAATTGACTTCATGTTTCACCCTCTGCTATGGTAGGATTTGAACTCATGTCCTCAGAATGCAAGTTCTAGACTGCTGGTTCAGTGGCATAATAACCTATCTCTCCTAATACTGTGGTATGTTTATACGTGACCATCTCCCTGCCACATGTGGGAACCTCTGGGTGAAATTTCACAATTTATTAAAGAGGAGGAGTGGCTGAAGCTGCAAGGAGTTTTTAATATTTTACTCAAACTTATTTTAAAAGTATTCTATTCAGTAGCTTAATCTAATAGTATAATGAGCAGTGAGTAAACTGACTGTAAAGGTTAGTGATTTTTGAGAAGATTTGTAGCTTAGGTTGATGATAAGTATGTAAGCTTGCTGAGCTTGAAGGTTTGTTTTCAAACATTTTGTCACCATACTAGGTAACATACCACCAGCGCTTCACCAGAGAATCACTGATTATGTTACTTAGTACGTTAATGAAACATCTGAAAACAAACCTTCAAGCTCAGCGAGCTAACTTACATACTGATTGTAAAGGCTTGTTGCAAAGATTAAAAAGAAACTTCAATAATTCTACATTATTAATGCAAAAATTAAAGAAATGATATCCTTCCGTCCATCCAGTTGCTGCACACACCATGACTAATCTGCATTACCATGGATCCGCATCCAGCTTAACACATTTTTGTTGTTCACTTCTTTTCTCTTTATGTTCTTTTCTCTTGGCTAATTATTCTCACACGTGTGTGCACACACCAGATTTAACATGGACCAGGTACCCCTCCCAGGCAGGCAGATATATGCAGCTTAGTGGGAACATTGCCATGAACTCCAAACAACTAACAAGGAAGATTCCTGTAAAATTTCCATGTGACACTCTAAGGTAATTGGGCAAATCTTCAGATTACCATTCCTCTTTATTGAGTCCTCAGAAGATTAAATTCCATTGCTGTCTTGTGGCCTCAGCAGTGTGGAAGCCACTACAGTGCTCCCTTTGAATATTGATCATCCCAGTCTGTATTGGAGTCTCAATACTTATCCTACTAATCTTGTACTACTTGTTAAAGTTTCTGAATACTTCCTGTCAGCAACTTCATATTGACCCTGACTCTCATTATGAACACATGTCATTTATCCTCCCCAGTGGAATGTAGTACATTAACACTGACGTCAATATGTCATGTCCAGTTTTTAGGTGACTTGGAATGATATTGAGAGGGAAAAGTAATAAGAATACTGTTTCAGTAAAAGGCAGTATAGTGCGGATGCTGGAATTCTGAAATAATCACAGTGCTGGAGTAACTCAGCAGGTCTGGCAGCACCTATGGAGAGAGAAAAAGAGTTAACATTTTGAATTTGGTGTGACTCTTCTTCAGGACAGACAAGGAATTATGTTTTGCAGGCTTTTTGGATGGGCCAGAGTTGGCCAAGTCCACAAATCACATTCACTCACAATGTATTTTGCAGTGCAGGAAAAATAAAGTTGTTTAACCCAACACAAGCATTGATTGTGATCAACAATAAGTGACCTGGCTGTTTTATAAAAGCTGGATGTTGCGTAATTGCTTTTAGAGATGATTTATCTACACCTGAGTTTGCCCTTGCTGCTGTCAGTGTTAAAAGTCAGTGTCTTGATACTAGCTTCAGTAAAACTAGCTTTTCAAGCCAGGCAACACGTTACATCCTCACTCTACACTCACAGGAAAAGGTATTTAAATTGAATACTTACTAAACCCTACTTTGAACAGCAGCAATCTGCTCAAAGTTGGTTTACATTTATATTTGACCACACCTTCCTCCTGAAGATGAGACAGGAAAGGTAAAATGAAGACAGGGAATATGGTGAAATATAAATATGATCCTTCACCACCGTCATCACAACTCCTCTCACATTTTGTTCTCCATCATCATCTTCTCTTTCATCACCACCTTCTCTCCATCATGTCTCCGTTGACAGCATCCCCTTCTCTGTGTAACCTTCAGACAAAGTGCCATTATCATTCACGAATGCTTCAGACTGGGACAGGCAGTCCAAGGAGACTTTGTGGGGCAGCTGAAGGAATTCAGCTATGGCAGGCCATGCCATTTATAGTACCCTTGCAAGTGGTCTCACTCTTCTCTCATGGTATCGGCAAGAAATCAGCATTCATTATTCAATCCTGCAAGCAGCAAATTAATTGTTCTTTGTCACTGTTACAATGAATTATCCATTGATAAATTCTGCAGCTAGAATTGGGAGTCAAGAAGATTTTTATATCCATTAGTACTAGTTTGTGCTTTTACAAGATACTCTGGATAGGAAGCCACATTAGATATAGATTAAACATTCAGGCATGTTAAGCTTCTACATTAGGAACAGTATATACTTCATATCTACTCGGAAATAGTGAATGTACATTTCTTTCAATCGTGGTGTTTTCCCATCAAAATGTGCCATCTCACAAGGTATTTGCTGGGACACATACACCCTGAACCATTACCAGTTTGGTGGTTATTTGAAGTTTCTGTGGCTTTTAATGTTTGATACAGAAGCAATGTGATCATGGGGGTGGCCCAGTGGCTCAGTGGTTAGCACTGCTGTCTCTCAGCACCAGGGACTCGGGTTCAATTCCAGCCTCAGGCGACTGTCTGTGTGGAGTTTGCACATTCTCCCTGTCTCTGTGTGGGTTTCCTCCGGGTGCTCCGGTTTCCTCCCACAATCCAAAGATGTCCAGGTCAGGTGAATTGGCCGTGCTAAATTGCCGACAGTGATAGGGGTGAATATAGGGTAACGGAATGGGTCTGGGTGGGTTACTCTTCGGCGGGTTGGTGTGGACTAATTGGGCCAAAGGGCCTGTTTCCATACTGTAGGGAATCTAATCTTAAAAAAAGTCCAACATAAAGTTGGTTTAGGCCTGTGAATGTAAAAATGTTCAAACTGAGAGTTTGCATATGTAAGTGCCTCAGTTGTATGACAGCCATTGTCAGAAATGCTCCAAAATTAGTGTTTCAACAAATTTTAGGACAAATTATTGTCAGGGATATTCCCAACACATTGCCATCAATAGAATGTGCTTTATTTTAAACATTTAGAGCAGGGCTTCCCAAAGTGGTACCATGAGCTAAAATCTTGAGGTCCCAAACTAAGACAGTAATGGCCATTATGAGCTTTACTGTTGTAACCACTGAGCTTCTAATGGTGTCACAGTGGGATAACATTTCAGTGTTTAATTTCCAGAACATGCTGGTTAAACAAATTAACTTTAAATTCCTCTGTGTGCCATTTTAAACACGCAGTCATTTAGATTTTTTTTAAAAAAGTGAACATTGAAATGTGTACAGAAAGAGATTTAAAGTTGAAATGTTAAATCAATGCACTAAGAATAACAAGCAGTGTAATTAAGTACCACACAGTGTGATTACCTAATTAAGAGCCATTTCAAAAACACCAGACGCAGGCCACACTCGACAAAACAGTGTTTCTTACAAAGACGTTAAGGTGCTTCTTGAATAGGTTGGGTGGAATTTGGTGAATATGGGGGCATTCAAGAAGATGGGGCCGATAAATGAAGGCCAACCTTTCTCAACAGTGAGCAAGACTCTGGGCAATGTCTTGCAGCTAATTAATCATGAAGTCCCAGGAGCTTCACATTGAGGAGAAGGATGCAGCATTGGATGCGAATCCTCCCAGAACCAGAGCTAATGCACCATGGAGAAACATCACTCCAACGTTCATGATATCTCTCAGTCTCTCAGACATCTATCAGACTTCAGTTAAATCAAGGCATTTGGTGTGGATTTGGTGCTATTGAAACTTTAGCCTGGATAAATTAAACTGATTCTTTGTCAGAGCAGGCTCAAAGAGCTGCATTATCAACTCCAGATCCCCTTCTTTATGTCCCTCTGTTATAAAATTCAACTATTTGCCTTTCTGTACTGTTCTATAACTTAAGATGGGCACCTTTCAAGATAGACCTATTAGAGCCCTCTGTGCTTTCTGCTTGACATGCAGGTTCTGCAAGTTAAATAAGTGAATAAAGATAGAATGCAGTTTGTTAAATCATTGGAAACGTTGTAAGTAGGTCCTTTTAAATGATACCATGGTGTCCAACAGTTCAAAATATGCTGTGGCTTTTATCACCAGGATTTCAGCAAGTATAAGTTTGGCAAATTTTTATTAGTGTCTTCTAATAACTCAAACTATTTCTCTTGGCTTTTTCAATGCACTTTTTCATCCCAAGTCTAATGGCTTATGTATTAGAAGAAGAGGTTTCAGTTGATGTGTTTACTTGGGCACAGTGAATGAGAGGCCTTACCTACACTTACATATGTCATCTGTGAATCAGGAGAGCTCCCAGTAGTCCAGCACTTTAAAAAGCCCATTGACAGCAGACCAATTTGACAGAAAGTCAGACAGATTAGTTGTGAGAGATATTTGGAGAAACTCCACTTTCTCTTTACAGATGCTGCTGAACCTGCTGAGCTAATATTTCGGGTCCAGTGACCCTTCTTTGGAACGCACACAGGCCGAGATATCAATGCTAAAGATTTTTGAAACCGTTAACTCATTTTCCGCAGGGAGTCTTTCAAACAACTTGTTTTCACCTCCTTTTGAAAGAGATGCACAAAATGTTGAAAATACTCAACAGGCTAGGCAGTGCCTTTGGAGAGGAACAGAGTTAGTCTTTTAGGTCAATGATCTTTTGTCAGGACACTCCTTTTTGAGCTCACTTGTCTCATGACATGCTGCTGAATTCTTCCTCCACTGACTGTCTTTCTCTTCCCCCAACACTCCCACATATAAAAGCTGAAATCAAAAGTAAATATTTGTGTCACAATTTGGTCATTGCACTGAAACCTAAGAAGTGTTGGAAGAAAGGAGTGTGTGGATGTTGCTGTTACTTTTAACAGTGCCATCACATGAAGTACAATTTAAAATGTGTCTACATCCAAAGGCAAGGGAGATGTGAAAGGAGTGTCAGCCATGACCTTGACCACTTCCCTGCTCTTGCAAGTTGCAATTAAAAAAGGAGGAAAGATTTGCAATTATATAGCATCTTTCATGATCTCAGGATACCCCAAAGCACTTTGCACTTAATCATATCCTCTTGACATGTATTCACTGCTATAACATAGCAAATGTATCAACCAATTTGCATGTAGCAAGCTCCCACAGGCAGCAAAGAGGCAAATGGCCAGATAATGTGGGTTTTTCTTAAAAAGATGGTGTTGATTGAAAGTTCAGCAGAGGCTTTGGGGCAGGTATTCAGTCTGTCCTGTTTAACCAGGGAATGCTAGGTATCAGGAAAGGAGACAATATTTACTTTTGATTCAGCTTTTGCAAACTTTTTTTTAATTCATGGAAACAAATGCTGAAAATAAAATTTAAAAAAAGAAGGGGAAGTCACTTGAATGACTTTGGGCAGATTTGGTAAATTGCAGGCAAGTTCCATCACCAGGGTAACAAAGGAGAGACAAGCCTCACTTAAGGTGATGGGCCCTTGGGGTGGGGTCGGGCAGGCGGGGAATGGGTGATGATTAGGGGTGAGGGGAATGGCGATGAGACAGTTAGCAGCGTCTGCTGGTGGTGACCATCGCTCAGGCTGTAGTTCCTGGGGAAACACACCTCAACAGCAAAAGTTGGTGAAATCTTGTTTTAGGCAGCCAGGTTTAAAAACAAAATCGGTGGAAGGAGGAAAATTCGTTGCTGCGAAAATAACTTTTGGGTGGCCCATATAAGAATGCAAGTTAGGGAGGCTCTCACCACCCCTTGAAACACATTGGTAGGCTTTACAGGGCTGTAGATCCTCCTATGGTGCAGAAGATACCAAGGGAGGCAGGGGGTGGGACTAAAACGTTCACCTAAGTGACTCAGTTGGCTTCCACATGTCTGAAGCACTAACTTTCCTGACAGTGGTAATATGGGCAAGGCAGTGGGAAGACAATTGGAGAAAAAAACCAGTACAACTCTCGAATGACGCATCCTGGTCCGATGCGTTTTTCATACCTCAGACCAGTACAACCAGGTCGTTCATTTCCAAGTATTACTGTTTTTGTTGCTGTTCGAATTTCCATCTGGATTCCCATTTTGCTAGGCCTCCTGTCTCCCAGCCTGCCCCTAAAGGATCTGGAAAATTCCAAGCTCAAGGCTGTCAGTGGCAGAATAGGCAAAGTTAGGCAATTGCCTCAGTTGTGTCCCCATTAGCAGAGTAGGTGGTACCTCAGCAAAGGTATTGCTGTTTTCAGAAATACTGTCTGCTGTGGTACACTTTGAGTGTTGCGATTTGTACAAGTGAGTGCCTAATTTACATAACCGGAGACAGTGGACTATTAATTCAGGGCCAGTCTTAAAACAACTACTGGCTTTAAAAAAACTAAAGCTTATAATTTAGTTATACGATGTATTATTTAATATGCAAATATTTTGCAAGTTTGTAAAAATACCGAATGTGCGAGAATTTTGGGGTATGGGGGCTTTGTATGGATAAGATTGTGTTATGGAGAAAACCAAACTGTTTGCTGTAAATTTGGATGGTCTGGCAGCACTAATTTATTAAAATAAAGAACTGACTGTGCAAAAGAAACCAATTTGAGGACAATCTCATATTTCAGTGTTGACTACTTCTCGTTGCTTTTCAAAAGAAAAAAATTAAAATTCCAGCCTTCTTCCCAAAGCTTGCTGCAGTTTCTTGGCCACAGTTCCATCCAGGCTGAATTGCTCCTGAAACCCCTATCCACAAGGTATTGCAGCTCCGTCAGCAAGTCCTGCTGCAGAGAACCCGAAGGGAGTCAAAGCAATAATGAAACGCATGCATCAGCCACTGCAGCTAGAAGCTGAAACCACTCACTGGTTATGTCAGCACAGAAAATGATTAATAACCCTGTCCATATTGCTCAGTCATGTGATTTACTGTCTTAGGAAGTTTCAAAAATATACTCCCTTCAGATAATATTACAGATTAAGTCAACAGATACTACATATATTTTCATTGTGTTTTATATGAAAGGATGACTGAGTGTAACAGTGTTACATCCCGATAAATGACCTTTAAAATTTCACACTACGCTGTATCTCTACACATTCCATAACATGTTGTTTGTCCAAACTGTGGATTTGGACATGTAGTAACAAAGATACACACTTATTCACTCTTTGACTGGTATACTATAGTAACACAATTGGAAATACTTTGGAGATTTTGAAATTCTATGCTTGGCCCAGATATCTGGCATTTTGTGGTTTCTGCTAGAGATATTTTTAAAAAAAGACATACATCATCTCATGTTTGCATAGTTTATATTCCATCACAGGAGAATATTGCTCCAAATCATTGAATTCTCATTTGATGCTCATTTGAAAGCTTCCATCATTGGTAGCCCTCTAGGTAACAGTTAAGCTAACAGTTTGCATGTTAATCCCTCAGAGTAGAAAATAGTTAATCACAAAGAACAACAAGATTAACTTTCTTCTTTTCTCTTGTCTAGATTCTGCCATTATAAATGCAGAGATGTGTATTTTCTCTACACCGCCAATCCTCCACTACCTCATTGAACAGTTAGTCCCAAACTACCAACTTCCTCCATCTGACTCACTTTGTACACCCCTTGAAGGCCTCGTTTTAATCTACTCACCTCCTTGGAAACATCTCATCTGTTTAACGTGCATAAGATCTGTGTTATATATTTTGATGTTGGAGACTTTTTAAAATCTAAAAACATCTAGTCATAGAAGCGTACAGCACAGAAACAGACCCTTCGCTCCAAGTTGTCCATGCTGATCAGATATCCTAAATTAATCTCGTCCCATTTGCCAGCATCTGGCCCATATCCCAGTAAACCCTTCCTGTTTATGTACTCATCCAGATGCCTTTTAAAATGTTGTAATTGTATCAGCTGCCACCACTTCCTCTGGCAGCCCTTTCCGTACACTCACTATCCTCTGTGTGAAAAAGCTGCCCCTTAGGTCCCTTTTAAATCTTTCCCCTATCACCTGAAACATATACCATCTAGTTTTGGACTCCCACACCCTGGGGAAAAGATCTTGACAATTCACAATATCCTTTGTAGCCTAGACCATGTGTAAGGGCGACTTAATAGATGGGTTAAGCACCACATCATTCATTGGTAGATTCCCTTTGGTTCATTATATCAATAATGATCCGGAATAGAAATTCTCACACTTCAAGAGGTAAATTGTAGTTCTAGAGAAGGCATAGAAGAGTTCATCTATTACATTCCCCAGCTCAAGAGTAGTCAGACATGAAGGCTGGCATCATGACCTCACCATTATACACTCTCCTTTTTGCTCACCACAGCTTCTATGTGTTCTCTCACTGATTGCCAACTCCACCATCCCAACCTCCCACAGATGATCAAAGCATCCCTTTTCCTTCTCAAGTTTTAGTCTTCAGACTGATCTTTCCAAGGATTGTCCCCAAACCTTCCAGCTACTGAGAGGGGCAATAAGAGAAAAATGTATTCGGTTTTGGTGCTGATTTTGGTGGCAGCTGGTTTTGGTGGCAACTCTGCCCCAGGTCTTCCCTAGTTTCGCCCTCACACAATCACACTCCACAAATGCTCTCCATAAATATTGTGACTTGGTTTCACTAGCAAGGTGAAAACTGAAGGCAGCTTTTTCACAAAATTGTACTATTTCATCTAGGAATGACAGTTTAAGGCACTATTAAATCTTCGTTTGAGATGATGTAGCAAGCGAATTAGATCTGATCCATACAAAAACATAATAAGATGAGAAATAGAGGCAGGAATAAACCATTTGGACCCCCTACACCTTGCTGCATTATCCAATTCAGTCATGGCTGTTCTGATGTCTCAACATCATTTTCCTGTCCACACCCCACACCCCTTTGTTCCCTAAGACATCAAAAATCTGTCTACCTCAGCCTTAAAACATTCAACAATGGAGCATCCACAATCCCTTGGAGTACAGAATTCCAATGATTCAGAACCCTTTGACTGAAGAAATGTTAAATGAAGATAAGCTTCAAGTAAATATTAAATGAAGAGCCCCTAACCTAGTGAACTAACCCACCCTGATATTATCAATACCCCAGCCGGTAGAGATGGCTTGTCAGACTCTACCCTGTCAAGTCTTGTCAGAGTCTTGACTGTTTCAATGAGATCTCTGAATATAGACACCCCCCCCCCTGCCCCCACCAACCCAGCTCATTTACTCAACCTCTCATCTTAGGACAACTCTCTTCCCCAGAACTGGGTGAGCCCTCACTGATCCACATCCACTCCAAGCATATCCTTCCTTAGGCATGGAGTTACAACGATGCACGGCATTCCAGGTGCGGTCTCACCGAAGTCCAGAACAACTGTAGTGAGAATTCCTTCTTCTTCCACTTCAAAACTATTGCAAAAAAGGCCAATGTATGAAGTGAGAAAGCAGGGTGTAATTTTCAGAAGGTTATGCTTTTCTCAGGAAGTGACCACACTGTGGAAGAGGATTCTGAAGCTGATAATGAGAATTGTCTCCTTCAAGCAGATGCATGTGGATGTTGGAGTCCAAAAGGTGAAACATTATAGTTTATAAATTAGATCGCATTACAACTGGACTACAGTAAATAGGAAAAGTTTTATTTTTTCTTATTTTTAACAGGAAAAATTAAGGCTGAAATAAAGAAAGATTTACTTCCTATGAAAGCCACAAGAACCTCGAGCTATATTTGCAGTGCAGTGATAGTATTATAATGGTCTTACGCAGTATGTTCTTTTATGTCCTTAATGCCTTATTTCATACTGGGATGATCTGTTGCATCACCTAAAGATCTCTCTTTTTTTTCTTCTAAGGCTGTTACTTACCGATCAACCTTGTATTTCAAATATCTGTTAGTTTCTTCCTCCCTCTCATCAAGCAGCATTATTATCACCCCTGCAGACTAACACACTTGTTTGGCTTTCAGGTTGAGTTTCTCAAGGAAGACTTTTGTCAGAGCACTAACATGCCTTTGGATCAATGCTGACCACCTTAATGAGTATTTCAAAAAAAATTGTCCTGTTCTTGTTTGAGAATAACTGACATTTATGCAGGTGACCATGAACAAGGGCAAGAAACAATCCGGAAATAAAAATAGCATTTTGGAGGAAGGGCAATTTAAGTGAGGTTAAGAATGAACCTTTTCTGGTAAACTGGCATCAAGGACTGAGTAGTTAAACTGTAACGGAACAATGGGCCAATCTTGAAGAGGACATGATTTGTGTTCGGTCCAGGGTACATTCCCATTGAAGGAGAAAGAAGGTAACCAGGCCTGAGCTCTGTGGATGATCAGAGATAGTAATTCACAGCAGGAAACCAGGATGTACCATAGACCCAGCAGAGTCCAAACACCAACAACCAAATTACTAAACCTTTTCTGACTCTCTACAAAGTCTTCACATATTCTCCTTAAACATTGGTGCCCAGAGTGGCACACCACTGGTCACAGGCCTCCAGTCTGAAAAGCATCCCTCCACCACCACCCTCTGTCTTCTACCTTTGAGCCAGTTCTGTATCCAAATGGCTAGTTCTCCCTGTATTCCATGAGATATAACCTTGCTAACTAGCCTCCCATGAGGAACCTTGTTGAACGCCTTACTAAAGTCCATATAGATCATGTCTATGCTCTGCCCTCATCAATCCTCTTTGTTATTCTTCCCCAGCAATCACTTCCCTAGCTTCCAACATGGTTCTAGGGTACAACTGATCAGGTTCTGGGGATCTATCCACCTTTATGTGTTTCAAGTCATCTGGCACCCTCTCCTGCAATATGGGCATTTTTCAAGATGTCACCATCTATTTCCCCACATTCTATATCTTCTATGTCCTTCTCTACAGTAAACACTGATGCAAAATACTTGTTTTATATCTCCCCCATCTCCTGAAGCTCCACACATGGGCTGCCTTGCTGATCTTGGAGGGGCCTTGTTCTCTCCCGAGTTCCGTTTTTGTCCTTAATATATTTATAAAATCCCTTTGGATTCTCCTTAACCCTATTTGCCAAAGCTGTCTCATGTCCCCTTTTTGCCCTCCTGATTTCCCTCTTAAGTATACTCCTACTGTATTTTTACTCTAAGGATACATTTGATCTCTCCAGTCTGTACCTGACATATGCTTCCTTCTTTTTCTGAACCAAAACTTCAATTTCTCAACTTCAACATCCAGCCTTTCCTTTCACCCTAACAGGAATATACTGACTCTGGACTCTTGTTATCTCATTTCTGAAGGCTTCCCATTTTCCAGCCGTCCCTTTACTTGCGAACATCTGTCCCCAATCAGCTTTTGAAAGTTCTTGCCTAAAACCATCAAATTGGCCTTTCTCCAATTTAGAACTTCAACTTTTAGATCCGGTCTATCCTTTTCCATCATTCTTTAAAACTAATAGAATTATGGTCGCTGGCCCCAAAGTGCTCCCCCACTGACACCTCAGTCACTTACCCTGCCTCGTTTCTCAAGAGTAGGGCAAGTTTTGCACCTTTTGTAGTAGGTACATCCACATACTGAATCAAAAAAAATTATTGTACACGCAACAAATTCCTCTCCATCTAATGGCAATCCCAGTGTATGTTTGGAAAGTTAAAATCCCCTACCATAACCACCCTATTATTCTTACAGATAACTGAGATCTCCTTACAAATTTGTTTCTCAATTTCCTGCTAACTATGCTATAATACAACCCATTACGGGTGACCATCCCTTTCTTATCTCTCAGTTCCACCCAAATAACTTCCCTGGATGTATTCCCAGGAATGTCCTCCCTAAGTACAGCAGTAATGCTATCCCTTATTAAAAAGGCCACTCCCTCTCCTCTCTGCCCCGCTTTCTGACTTCCTATAGCATCTGTATCCTGGAACACTAAGCTGCCAGTCCTGTCCATCCCTGAGCCATGTTTCTGTAATTGCTATGATATCCCAGTCCGATGTTCCTAACCATGCTCTGAGTTCGTATGTTAAGCTTCCAGAATGGTGACATCATGAGGTTTGCCATTTCTGCAGTCACCAGCCACCCATGATCAGCATGAAGAACTGCACTGTCAGATCTAGTTAAGAACCTTGACATTTATAGATGGTTTCACATCTCTCAGTTTCCACATTTGGCAACAAAACTGTGTGAAAATCAAGTGGAAAACATTGAAAACCAAAGACCCTTGGGTACATTTAGAGGATGGCAATTTCCACTTGGAACGTCATCGAAATTCAAGAAAACAAGATACTGACTAATAAAAGGATCCAGGTAAACTAAATGACAATCCGCCTTGACCTACACAGTTCACCCCCCATAGGAGTTTTAGTGGAAGTGCATTAAACTATTTTCGATGTGGTTTGCTCCCCAGGAACTAGATGCCGTCTACTCAAAATTCTCTTGTTCTGCCTGACGCAGTTTCCATCCTAATTTCACATATTGCTTTCCATAAAAAACTACCAATGGACTTGTGAATGCTTTGGATCTAACAATATTTTCCCACAAACTCTGAATAAACATGGATAGTAATACATCTAAGAAGAATTTATTGAAGTGTGGTTCTTGGATATGCTCTATGTGTGGAATTTACTTGAAGGACTACCCATCATACACATTAGCAACAATGTTCTGAATGTTGCATGATGGCAAATGCATGAGCCATATGGTACATACATCACAAGTGGGACAAGTGAGGTGCGCAAATCATAGGACCCTTCAAGACCAGATATAATTTGGATAATTTCAGGTCAGATTTAAGGGGAATTTTTTAACCAATCGAACTATCTGAAGAAATGCAATAATTTATTGACAGTGTGGGATCGTGTTCAAATAATGACCGAAATCGGTGGTGGCAAAAATGCCTCTTTTATTCAGCAATTATAGCACATTCCGAGGCAGCAATAGAATCCCAAAATACTGTCCTTACAAGAGCCCCTTTATACACAGTTCTTACTATATTAAAATTCCACTACTATGGTGTTACATTTTTTATCTCTAGTACACAAAGGTTTGAAGGACTTCTGTCCTGGGAGACAGGAGATGGGTTAAAACACCTATCGGAAGGATGTTGTGAAACTTGAAAGGGTTCAGAAAAGATTTACAAGGATGTTGCCAGGGTTGGAGGATTTGAGCTATAGGGAGAAGTTGAATAGGCTGGGGCTGTTTTCCCTGTAGCGTCGGAGACTGAGAGGTGAGCTTTATAAAATCATGACGGGAATGGATAGGGTGAATAGACAAGGTCTTTTCCCTGGCGTGGGGGAGTCCAGGACTAGAGGGCATAGGTTTAGGGTGAGAGGGGAAAGATATAAAAGAGACCTAAGGGGCAACTTTTTCATGCAGAGGGTGGAGTGTGTGTGGAATGGGCTGCCAGAAGAAGTGGTGGAGGCTGGTACAATTGCAACATTTAAAAGGCATCTGGACAGATATGTGAATAGGAAGGGTTTGGAGGGATATGGGCCGGGTGCTGACAGGTGGGACTAGATTGGGTTGGGATATCTGTTCGGCATGGACAGGTTGGACCGAAGGGTCTGTTTCCATGCTGTACTTCTCTATGACTCTATGACTAATTGAACACATCACAAGATCACTACAGTTTATGATAAAACTTTGCTTTTGGGAATGTACGGAACAAAGTTTAAACCTGAAGCTGACACAAAACGTGGAGTGTAACAAGTGGTGAAAAGGATAGTAATAGACTTCAGGAGGTCATCAACAAGCTTTGGGATGTGCAAGCATGTGGCAAATGAAATTCAATGCAGAACATTGAGGTAATGCATCTTGGTAGAATGAAGAGAGACAATAAATGCTAAATGGTACAATCATGAAGTCGTTGCAAAAAGGAGCAGACTGGAGTGCCTGTGCACAGATTTTTTGTAGGTGACAAGACAAGTTAACAACCTAGTTAATCAAGTAGACTTTATGAATGGTTACAAAGGTTTTAAAAGCACTTGGAATAAGTCAAACATTGTATAAAACAACCCCAGTTCAAATGTTTCTAATTCTGGACATCACACGATATGAAGCCTTTGTAGTGGGCATGGAAAAATGTTCTCTGGAATGACTCCAGAGATCAGGGATTACAGTTTCAATGATAGATTAGAAAAACTGGAATTATACTTCGAGCAGTGAAGACTAAGAGGAGACTTAATATGTGTGTTAAATTATAAAAGGTTTAGTCAGAATTACTGAAACTGTTTCCAGTGAACTCTAGAGGCTAAGGGACTGATAATGAAAGGGCACAAGTTTAAGATGTTTGACAAATGGAACAGTGCAACATGAGAAAAAAAGAAATTATCTCATGGATGGTTATGATTTGGAATGCAGTGCCTCTCAAAATGTGGGTATAGGTTTAATACTAGTCTTTAAAAAGGAGAACTGGAGAAATTCTTGAAGACTAAAAAAATTTGCAGTGGTATAGAGAATATGCAGAGAGGTGGGACTAATGGCTGTTCAAAATGGTATGTTTAATATCTGACTCAGACTGCACACAAAGGCTCTTAAAGTTACACAAATTACCTGAAATAACCACAAAGGCCAGTATCCCATCACCCTTTACTTACATGTGACAGTACACCGGCTCAGAGTCAGTCTCCAAAATGAGGGGATTCTAAAACCCCTGTTTATATTTCTTTTTTGTTTACTTAACCCCTTTTTTTATTACTTAACCCCTGTTTTTTTTGCTGGCTTTCTTTTTATTTTATTAAACAATACACAAGAATTAACATTAACAGCTGTATACAGAAAACAGCAATTTTACAAGGGAGAGGAGCAGCAAAGCCAGGCCCCAAACCCTACTGTTCAACCAGTTTACAGGGAGATGAGGACAAACCCCAAATCCCAGTTTCAATTATTACAAACAGTAACAATGACATTTGGATATATAAGACAGTACAATTGCATAAAAAGGTGCATACAATACAGACTCCCAGCAACCCAGCAAGCTCCCCCATCCTTCCCACCTTCTCTAGGCCCCTTCTGGCTCTTCCAGTTGTCGGTCTGCCTGGACACACCTTCCAACCAACTCGAGAATAACCAATCCTGCTTCCCCCCTCCCCCCCAGGATGACAACGGTCAGGACGGCCTATCCAGCTTTCGGCTTCCTTAACTGCTCTTTGCGCCCTCCGGCGACCTCTAGGACAGCCTGCCCCATTACCTGCCTGGGGTGACATTGCTGAAGATGGCCTACCTGTCTTAGCCCCTGTTTATATTTTTTTTCTTGTTTTATCTTTTTCTTTTCTTTTTTTTTCTTTTCTTGCTCTTCTTTTTTCCTTTCCTTTCCCCCACACTACCACATAACTGCGGAAGTGCTTATTTTTCCCCCACACCCATGTTGTGTGTGTGCAGGTGTGAGACTCAGTGAAAGACACAAGGTGCACAAATCTTTATTCAGTTCCCACCACCAGGAAGAAAGGAAACACCCAAGTGGCCAGTGACAAGCAATGCCCTTCACATCAAAGGGCAATGCTGTGTGATCAAAAAGGCGAAGGGGAGGGCAGGGATTAAATCAAAATAGAGTTGAGGGGGAAATAATACACTCCACATCCTGTGGTGCCCACCTTTCCCTGAAAATCTTGAGGATGTTGGTGGACACAGGGTGCTCCTTCTCCAAGGATACCTCAGCTCTGACATACCCGCGGAAGAGTGTCAGGTAGTCGGCCCTAACAACCCCTTCTTTGGCCCGCTGCTTGGACCTGGTTATGGCCAGTTTGGCCACACCTAGGAGCAGACCCACAAGGAAGTGCCGTGCTATGCCATGCCCTCCACACCAGGTGCCACCCCTGTTTTTTTTCCTCTTTTCAAAAAGGGAGACTCCTGTTTACATTTTTTTTCTAGGACTGTCTAATCCCTGTTGATTTTTTTTTCTGGAGAAATTTCCTGTTTTTTTTCTTTTCCTTTTTAAAACATTTAACCCCCACACTACCTCCTAACTGCGGTAGTGCTTATTTTTTCCCCAGCACCCATGGTGTGTGTGTGCAGGTGTGAGACATAGTGAAAGACACAAAGTGCATGAATCTTTATTCAAATTCCACCACCAGGAAGATAGGAAAACACCCGGGTGGCCAGTGACAAACACTGCCCTTCCCATCAAAGGGCAGTGCTGTGTGATCAAAACAGTGAAGGGGAGGGGAGAGTAGGGACTAAATCAAAATAGAATTGGAGGGAGAAATGATGCACTCCACTCCCTGCGGCGCCCACCTCTCCCTGAACCACCCCTGTTTATTTTTTTTTGTTTTTGTTTTTTTTTGTTTTTTTTTCTCTTTCCCCTTTTTTTTATTTATTTATTTTTTTAAACCCCCACACTACCACCTAAATGCGGTAGTGCTTATTTTATCCCCAGCACCCATGGTGTGTGTGTGCAGGTGTGAGACACAGTGAAAGACACAAAGTGCACCAATCTTTATTCAATTTCCACCACCAGGAAGATAGGAAAACACCCGGGTGGCCAGTGACAAGCACTGCCCTTCACATCAAAGGGCAGTGCTGTGTGATCAAAACAGTGAAAGGGAGGGTAGGGACTAAATCAAAATAGAATTGGAGGGAGAAATGATGCACTCCATTCCCTGCGGCGCCCACCTCTCCCTGAACCACCCCTGTTTATTTTGGTCAGTCAGGGCACCCTGATTGGCCATGGTTAACAACCCCAATTGAGGATCTTGTAGTCAACAAGATTCACCTGGTTACCATCACTACATTAACTAATGTAATAAGGTCACAAAGGAAATGGTCATTTATTAAAAAAAAGTGTTAACTCAAGAAACGTTGCTTCGTCAGACCCTACACGTTGATAGTTTTTTTTGAGTGTATTTCTCCTGTCTTAAAGATATGTTCTTGGCCACATCCCTTATGCCAGAGACAAACCTAACTGATTAGATGAATTTGTCCAAACTGTCAGGATTCAGCTACTTATGTCAATGTGGTCATATACTAATCAATAATCACCCTCCCACCTAAGCAGAACAGATATAATTCATAAGGATTATTATTATAATGTTTAAAGTGTGTTTCCAAATCCTGCAAAATTTCTCCAGTCTGGACTTTCTGCTCCTAAGCTGTAACACAACTTGTCGCTCTCTTTCCCTCGCACTGATAGGAAAGTTGTTCCTCCTATTTGCTCAAGTTTTCAGAATTAATTTTGTCATTACTTCATTTCCACCAAGAATGGGGAATAAAATCCGATTCTGCTTTAAATCTCTTTTATTTCCCCAGCTGGCTAGAACATGTGCAGACATAGTGGCCTGCCTCTGTAATTCAAAGTTGCAGGCTATTGTTTTTGCTTTTACTTCCTCCTTGTTATTTCCTATAGTTGTTGGGCAGCTTACAGCTCTGAAAATCCACACATTTTCAGCTGCACCATTCTTGACACCATGTGGTGTGTGTTTCATGGCTGCCCCAGCCTGCACATACAAGCACTTACAACAGAAGTGGATGTCACATGATATGGCAAGCCAGCCAGTATACTAGGTACAATTGCATTCCTGCAAACAACAGGATTAGGCTTAAATGGCGACTCAGTGTGCCAAATTACTCTGTGCTGTACCGTTACACATTGAGCCAGAAGACCAGAATAACACAAATATAAGCTTACCACAGAGGTGCTGGCACAAGTGACACAATATTTAAAATCAAAAGGGTAAGCAAATTTTAAAAATAATCACACTAGCATCACAAATGGAAAGACAGAATTTGCTAATGTGTCAGAGCAAAGTCCATTTTTAGCCATCTGATGTGAACAATACCCATATAGAGAAAAGCTTCACCATTCCGGCTAGCACGTCAAATGGCCACTTGAGCTAGCATTACAAACATAATTTTATGGAACAGGAAAACATCATTCAGATCAATTGGCCCATGCCAGTGTTAAAGCTCCACATGAGCCTCCTCCCACACAATTCCATTGAATTTTAACTGCATGTCCTAATTGTCTGTCTCCTGTTTATCTAGCTTCCCTTAAATGCATCCCTTAAATTAATCAAAACCACACCATGTGGCAGCATGTTCAACTTTCCAACTACTAAGCAGCTTCTATTGAATTGCTTATTGCATACATTAGTGACTGTCTTGTATTATATCTCATAATTTTGGACTCCACTGAATATCTCTGCATTTAAAATTATGGAAGGGTTTCATAAAGTAAATGTTCAAAATGCACTTTAACCTGTTCATAATCATCTGGTCCACTTGGTTTAATCAACAGAATTGATGTGAGGAAACCTCAACGAACCAAACAGCACACAGAATATCATTGATTGTCTCCATCAAGCAAGCTGACACTATGCTCACTGCAGCAATGACTTATTTTATATTTTATGAAAGACTCATTTATTATTCACATGTACCGTATTCAGATTATTTTTAAAGAGGCAGATTCAAGAGAAAGAAATTCAAACTGGTGCAAATCCTGCTGCTGAAATAAAGAAACTGAACATTTGGCTAACAGCAAATAATAATTAATTTTGACACACCATATTTCTGAGAACTCACTGCAGGGATTAGTGGTGGCATTTGATGCAATATAAATTTCCAAAGTGCATTGATCAGGATAAGTAAATTGAGAGATTGACTGTGGAGTCTGTTTTGCTTGGAGAGTCTGGGAGAGGTTTTGTTTTGGAAATTATTATCCTGCATCCCCAATAGAAACCCTGCTTGTACAAGTTAAACAGCGTCACTACAGCTTTAGGGGATATTTCACAAAGAATAAGAAGTAATATTGCAGGCTTTCCCTTAATGCACATTCCCAATATAGGTGGTAGCTTCCTTAATATGGTTTGTACTTCCTTCTGTAAGAGACTTAACAAAACTAGAGATTTTCTGAGTTAGCATTCCAATATATTCCAGGAGCACATTGTCACTGATTGTCCATTGACTTATTTAGAGCTGAAAATGTGTTGCTGGAAAAGCGCAGCAGGTCAGGCAGCATCCAAGGAACAGGAGAATCGACGTTTCGGGCATAAGCCCTTCTTCAGGAATGAGGAAAGTGTGCCCAGCAGGCTAAGATAAAAGGTAGGGAGGAGGGACTTGGGGGAGGGGCGTTGGAAATGCAATAGGTGGAAGGAGGTCAAGGTGAGGGTGATAGGCCGGAGTGGGGTGGGGGCGGAGAGGTCAGGAAGATGATTGCAGGTTAGGAAGGCGGTGCTGAGTTC
>NC_057719.1:76585075-76610578 GCF_004010195.1 Chiloscyllium plagiosum
TAGAGGAGGCCACATTGGGTGCAGCGGATGCAAATAGATGATGTGTGTGGAGGTGCGGTGAATTTGTGGCGGATATGGAAGTATCCGTTGGGGCCTTGGAGGGAAGTAAGGGGGGAGGTGTGGGCGCAAGTTTTGCATTTCTTGCGTTTGCAGGGGAAGGTGCCGGGAGTGGAGGTTGGGTTGGTGGGAGGTGTGGACCTGACGAGGGTGTCACGGAGGGAGTGGTCTTTTCGGAACGCTGATAGGGGAGGAGAGGGAAATATATCCCTGGTGGTGGGGTCCGTCCTCATTGATTTATTTAACAGAGGGAAATTCATCGGCTGAAGGTGCATAGTTTTCCAATATTAACTGTAGACAAAAAGATTAACTGGATCAGCAAATCTTCTTAGAAATGCCACAGGACTAACATCTATCTGGCATTTCGAATATAACTAATTTCAAGGACAATCCTTAACATCTCCTCTCTGAAAAGCATAAAATTGTCATTGAATCATTGCATTCAGGCTAAACTGGAAAGTAAAAACTATTTGTAAAAAGCACGATTACAGAAAAGCAGAAATACATGGAAATCTGCTAAAATTGGAATACTACTGAAATTAGCCCACAATTCCTTTTTCAGTGCATGATGACCATATAATAATTATGTTCATTCATCCGAAGCAAGTAAAACGACATTTTTGGAAACCACCCAACATTGTTGACCATCACCACGTAACAGTTTAGCCCACCTATTGACCACCACTTGAAATCCGAGCTGAACAATAATTGTCATATATATTCTGCCATTTGGCTACAGAGTTGTTCTAAAGGCACTGCTGCATAGAACAGTGCGAGTACCCTGCACATCTGAGATGGACTTTAGTCTTCACTTCCTGTTTGATGATTTTCCCACAATTCCCAGAATAAAATTGCAAGATTCAAGGTTGGGTACAGATTTGTGTAAGGTTTGATAGCGGATGTTGTGTTTCCTAACTTGGTTGGAAATGGCAGCTTCAAAACAGAGGTAATTCTTTTTAAGTCAAGCCAAAATTTTGGTTTTAGTACTTCATGACAAAAACAAATCCAGATAGTGGCCATTACAATGAATAATCGGATGTTGCAACTTCATTGAAAATCTTGAAAGTGTAAAACAATGATGGACTCTTTGAAAACTGACCATGAATGAATGATGGCTACTTAAGCAAGATCCTGGAAGAAAAGACACCGTAACACTGTACATCAGCAAGAAGACAGCTTCCAAGAGGGGGAATGGTTACATGAATAAAAATAAATCTCCAATGAAAATCTCCAGTAATTACATCTGATGTAAAAAGACATGGATAAGGCAGCCAACCCAGATCTCGGTGCTTCTGCCTTGCCTGTCTTTTTTTGGGACATTTCTGCTTTCATCGGTTTTTATTCCTTCTAGAAACAGGACTGAAACCACCCAGCTTGCCTCCACAGTCAATAGATCATTTACATATCATTAGCATGATGTTGAATAATCATTGGCAGGTTCGGCTTAACAATGTCGGTATTCTAGCACAAGCCAATATGTCTAGCATCAAAGCATTGAGCACACATAATCAGCTCCATGGCGTAAGCCACACTGTCCATTTGCCTGACACAAAACTCCTGAAACAAGTGTTCTTCTCAGAAATACAACTTGGCAAGCAAGCCTCAAGAGAGCAAAGGAAATACCCTCAAAGCATCCTTGAAAAAGTGCAACATCCCAATAATACCTGGAAAATCTTGGCACAAAACTGTCCGAATCAAAACATGTGGTGCTGGAAAAGCACAGCTGGTCAGGCAGCATCCAAGGAGCAGGAGAGTCAACATTTTGATTTTAAGCTCTTCACCCTGACTCTGATCTCCAGCAGCTGCAGTCCTCACTTGCCCCCACAAAAGTGTCCAAAGTTGAGGGTAAGAATCTGGGAAATATGCGTATACCTCAAGTCTCATCGTTGTTGGCAACAGAGAAAGGAGCATATGACAGTGGGACCATATCCCACCCTCCCATTCCTCAACCACCATCTGCCCCATCCAAGACAGAGACTGTAGCATCAGACTCTCCAGTCACCTGACAACTCATTTTTAGTATGGAAGCAAGCTGACTTTGACTATGAGATACTGCCTAAGAGAGGAGCTATCACAAAACTTTCTCCTTTCTGTATTTCGAGGAGACTGTTCCCTTGGTGACACACTGGTTCACTCCTCAATTCATCCGCAACACCCCATCTCCTTTCCATATGACTTTTTCATGCAAAACAGGACATGTTTTATCTCTACTTTTCTTCACCATCTGTGGCCTAAAACATTCTTTCCAGGTGAAGGAGCAATTTACATGTAACTTCTTCTGCTCACAATGTGGTCTTCTCTACAATATGGGGACAAAAGACAGACAGGGTGACCACCTTACTTAATTGACAGAACAGAGGTGTTCTTTATGACTGTAAGATCCCAATTGCCTCTCATTTCAATTTGTTATTTTGTTCTCACACTCACATCTCTGTCCTTGGTTTGCTGCACAGTTGCAATGAAGTTCAACAAAATGTCTCAGAAATGGCACTTTATCTTTTATTGAGGCATTTTACAACTGTTTGGACTCAGCAATGAGTTCAACAATTTCAGATTGCAAACTCTTGTATTCATTTCATTTCCTTTCTTTGCTTCTCTTTCTGTGTGGAGAAAGTGAGGTCTGCAGATGCTGGAGATCAGAGATGGAAATGTGTTGCTGGAAAATGACCTGCTGCGCTTTTCCAGCAACACATTTCCATCTCTTTCTGTGTGAGCAGCACAATCTCTTCTAAGTGCATAAGTAATTTCTTTGTTCCAGTTTCTTGCTCCACATCCAATCCCAATGAGTTGGTCGTATAACTTTGTTGTTGTTCAACCTTCCTGGTCTTTTATCTTGTTACACATCTTCCCTTTGTCTTTTGTCCAACCCCTATGGGCCGCATGGTGGCACAGTGGTTAGCACTGCTGCCTCAAAGCGCCAGAGACCTGGGTTCAATTCTCACCTCAGGCTGTGTGGAGTTTGCACATTCTCCCCGCGTCTGTGTGGGTCCTCTCTGGGTGCTCCGGCTTCCTCCCACAGTCAAAAGATCTGCAGGTTAGGTGAATTGGCCATGCTAAATTGCCCGTAGTGTTAGGTGAAGGGGTAAATGTAGGGGAATGGTCTGGGTGGGTTGCTGTTCAGAGGGTCGGCGTGGACTTGTTGGGCCGAAGGGCCTGTTTCCACACTGTAAGTAATCTAATCTCACCTATTACTCAAAATATGCCATCTCTAGGTCCCAAAACATTAACACTTCCATGTTGCCTAATGCATTTTCAAGCACTTCTTATTTTTATTTTATACTTCAATAACTTTTGTTGCAGTATGAAGGTTTCATTGACCTCTCCATTTCCACTTTGACTTTCTGCTGTCACTCACATTACCCTTTTTAGAAATAAAATGCGCAGTGTTCTCTATCACTCCAAATATGAGAAATCCTCTGGAGAAATGCATATGTAAATGCGATGCTGAAATCTGCAATGCCTAAGGGCTTTGATTAGTCGGGAGATTGGAGGGAAAGAAGGGGAGAAAGCAAGGTCCGTAGAGGACATGGTTTAAGTTATAAAGAAAGGCTGGATTGGCTGGGACTTTTTTTCACTGGAGCATAGGAGTTGAGAGGTGACCTTATAGAAGTCTATAAAATCATGAGAGGCATAGATAAGATGAATAGCAAGTGTCTTTTCTCTAGGGTGGCAAGTTCAAACCTGAGTGAGATGGGAAAGATTTAAATAAAGGACATGAGGTTAACCTTTTTTTAAAAAACACAATGAATGGTTTGTGTATGGAATTAACAGCCAGTGGAGTGGTGGATGGGTGCCCAATTACGTTTAAAAGACATTTAGGTAAGTACATGAATAGGAAAGGTTTGGAAAGACATGGGCCAGGAGTAGGCAGGTGAGACTAATTTAAAGTTAAAAATCACACAGCACTAGGTTATAGTCCAACAGGTTTAATTGGAAGCACACTAGCTTTCGGAGCGACGCTCCTTCATCAGGTGATTGTCACCAGATGAAGGAGCAGTGCTCCAAAAGCTAGTATGCTTCCAATTAAACCTGTTGGACTATAACCTGGTGTTGTGTGATTTTTAACTTTGTAGACCCCAGTCCAACACCGGCACCTCCAAATTGGGACTAGTTTAGTTTGGGATTATGTTCAGTATGGACTGGTTGGACCGCAGGATCTGTTTCCATGCTGCATGGCCCTAGGAGATCACCATGGAAGGCAATGATGAATCAGAAAGTCATGATAGGGTGTCACTTAGCTAAGATTTTATAGCCTCTCGACTGTTTGGGGATGAGGAATCTGAAAATTAAAGACAGTTTAGGGCCCCACAGAATGAGATGGTACTATTCTGCAAGGAAGAGTTTGCACGTCCATATCCATAAGGACCCTCACCAATTTATGCACCATTCTATCCAGGGGGCATAACGGCCTGGTATGGCAACTGTTCCCCCAGGACCATAAGAAACCACAGAAGGTTGTGTGCACAGCCAAGACCATCACAGAAGCCAACCTCCCATCTGTGGACTCCATTTACGCTTCTCATTGAGGAAATGCTGCCAACATCATCAAAGACCCCTCCCACTCCGGTAATGCTCTCTTTCAACCTCTTCCGTCAAGCAGAAGGTACAGAAGGTTCAACACACACACCAACAGGTTCAAGAACAACTTCTTCCCGGCCATTATTAGACTGCTGAGTGGACCCCTCTAACTTCAAATAATGTTGATCTTGCTTTGTGCCCCTCCTGTGCAGCTGTAACCTTGTATGCCTCACTGCCTAAGCATCCTGTGATCTCCCACCCCCAGTCCTGAAGAAGGGTTATACACAAAACATCGACTTCTGCACCTCCTGATGCTGCCTGGCTTGCTGTGTTCTTCCAGCCTCCTACCTGTCTACTTGCACTGTATTTAGGCACACGTGGCTCCAATAAATCAAACCAAATGTTAAAAGAAAGAAAGATTGGAATTTGTATGGCAAACTTTATTAACTCAGAATGTTCTGAAGTGCTTTATATCTAATTCAACAGATTTGACATATAATCACTGTTCCAATTTAAGAGATGCAGCAACTAGTTTGCACACAGCTAGCTCCCACAAGTAGGGATGTGAGGAGACCAGATCATCTATACTGGTGACCTTGATTTATCCATGACACCACGGAGAATTTCCTTGCTCTCCGAAAATGCCCATGGCCTTTTACACCTATCTAAGATCATAGATCTACAGTTTAATAGGTTATCTGAAGGATGGTGTCTCTGACCGTGTAGCACTCCTTCAGTGTGGTTCTGGCATGACAGCAGTAAACATTGTGTTCAAGTCTCTTGAGGAAAGTTTGAACTCAAAAGATCTTGGCTCAAAAGTGACAGGAGCAGCTAACGTGTCATACCTGTCAGTAAACCATGAGAAACATTTAGAGAAAGATCTTCTTGATTTTGAATCTGTTGTGTAAAGATGGGGTTAAATACACCTTGGATGAGTTGGCTCACTAAAGTCAAAGGTACATTAAGCATCAACTTGAGCCCAGGATGTTTTCACAGGTGCCATTTTATAAGAAAAAATGACAAAAAGAATCTGGGAATATCCGAATTATCTGGCCACTCATGTGGAAGTTAAAGAGCAGTGAATTGTCTCACGCAGTTTTGGCTTGCCTTTTGTTTGCGTCATTGCAATTCTCATCAGTTCAGGCAAGGGACTCAGGCTACATTTAGCTCATCTCTAGTACGGAGCTGATGATGGATTGTGACATGTTTGAGATTTTCAGTCACACTTACTGCGCCACCATTATCTGTCAGCCAGGTCACGGAATCACAGAGCTGTTATAGCACAGGAGGAGGCCATTCAGCCCATTGTGTCTGCACCAGGCCTCTAAAGCATCACCAAAAGAGAAAATGCTGGAAAATCTCAGCAGGTCTGGCAGCATGTGTAAGGAGAGAAAAGAGCTGACGTTTCGAGTCTAACTGACCCTTTGTAAAACATCACCTTCTGTTCTTCTCCTCATGTTTGCTTTTTGGGTAACTAACCACGTCCCTTTTGAATGCATCAGTCAAGCCTGGCTCCACCATACTCTGAAGCAATATTTATTAAATTCTAGCCACTCACTGTGGAAGTGTCCTTGTATTCCCAATCCTTCCACCAGTGTGAAAATTTCTCACTGACTACATTATCCAGATCCCTCAGGATTTTGAATACCACTGTCTGCCATATGGTCTAATAACAATTGCTGATGGCTTGTAGTTGGGTACAGAGCTGCCACTAGTCCTCTTTTCCAGATGCTACACACCACTGAAGTCGGTGGGACTTGAATCCAGGTCTCCTGGCTCTAAGGTAGGGACACAAACACCATGCCCCAAGATCTTCCCATTCTTCTTTTCCATGCTAGATGTAGGAGCCGGTTTGATTAATAGTAATGAAAATGAACCACCGATGAGTCTTAACAAGACAAAGCACTCATTTTAATAAGATGTAGTTTATTGAGTGATAACATTAGGCAAGAATTACATTGACCAATTAGGCATACTTACAAAGACCATCCGGGAGCTATGTCAAACTAACGTGTTATACAAGTTTAACAAAACCTTCTTGCTTTTGCACCCTATTAATAAAAAAGCCTGGGATTCTCAAGCAAAAACAGAAATTGCTGGAGAAGCTCTGGCAGCATCCATGGAGTAAAATCAGAGTTAAAGTTTTAGGTCAATTGACCCCTCCTCAGAACTCAACCCAAAACGTTAACTCTGATTTCTCTCCATGGATGCTGCCAGATCTGCTGAGCTTTTGCAGCAATTTCTGCTATTGTTTCTGATTTACAGCATCTGGAGTTCTTTGGGTTTTTTTAAACAAAGGTCTGGGATTCCGTTATGCTTTGTTAAATCTCTCTCACAGTTTTATAAACAATAAAAAAAAAGGGAAAAGGCACAGAAAGGGCATTTTTGAAATCTCAGAGCAAGTTTTAAATTCTCTGTCTTCGCTGCCAGATATCATAAATAATGTGTTTGTTCTTAAGTGGATCTTTTCACAATCCCCTTCTCCCAGGGCAGGTATTGAGGTTCTTGGTTGACAGTGAGAGAGCACTGATTTGTATGTCACTCAGTGTCTTTTATACATATTTCATACCTTTTCAAAGTCAGTATGTTTCAAAGCCACCCAGCAATGACAGGAGAATGGAGGCTTAATTCATTGATATTTATTCATTCACCAGTCGCAGGATTTGGAGCATTTATCTGTGGTTGCTCAGAGGACTGCCTCGGGCATAGGAACAGCCTTTTCTGCCATTCAATTAGGTCATGTCTAATCTTTGTGCAAAGAAAGAGCTAAAGAAGTGATGATTGTGTCTAGTAAGGTTGAGTGTGACTTTATATTTTCCACCAGTTTGGGGACAGATCTTCCCACTTCCATTCAGCACTAGTTCCTGTCAACCACCGACAACAAGCTGCCAAACCCTCCAAAAGCTTGCAATGGCTGTGAAACAGTGAATTTCTACTGTCACCACGATCATCAGGCGAGTTTCTATTCCTGTGTACAACTGATGGATCGAGAACATTAACAGTAGTTTTTGGAACTGGAAACCTCTAGAATCAAAAAAAAAAGTATGATCCTCACTTTTAAATGAGAATGATGATGCTTGAATTGAATTGAATTAGCTTGTCACATGTACTGAATGGATACAGCGAAAAGTTAACAGTTGCCACATTACAGCGCTATCTTAGGTATAAAAGGTACCTAAGATACTTTAGATAAAATTCTTCGGAAACAAAAAATTAGAAAAGTAACAAAATAAATTGAGAAAGAAACAAATTATGTTTGCGAGATAGTTAATTAGGTGTTGAATAGAATTTTTCCACTACATCCATCCTTCTGATCTGGTGGAAAGGCCTTTGGCATGCCTCATTGTAATTAATGTCCTGTGAATTTTTGGGCACAAATGTGAAGGCATTGGGATACTAGTTTTGTTGCACAGGATCCTGGGTTGGAGGCAGTTCGTGGCAATCCTCCATGAAGTACAAGGTATCAGTGACATATTATCTCAGCACATAGGAAAAGCTGGCTCTAACTTATGTCAGAAGTTCACATGAAACATGGACGCCATTCTATCCAACATGGATCATGTAATCAGTTCCATGAACACCATCATGATCCAACAATGCAGTGGAGGATCTCCTGACAGCTTTTGGATCTGGTTTGGAAGCTGAGATGGCTGCCATGCTGGTTTTGGCTCCCTTGGATGAGTGCCACACCATTCTTGCATTCCTCTCTTGGGTACAGTCCAGTGAGTGTGGCCATGACATTGTTGGCCAGGTGCAGCTCAAACATTTAAAAAAAGCAAGATTGTGAACTGAAATTACCTGAGTCCCAGCCACTGGCTTGGGTTGGCTTGAACCAGATCATCTCTGAGGATGATATACGGTGCAAGTCCTTCTTTGGAGGAAGTATAATGAGGTAATCCTAAAAAAAAGTTTCCTTGCGTTGAGCCCATAGTAGAAAGACACTGGCTTGTCAGATGAGCTAAGACAACGGCAAGACACCACAAATCAGAAAGATAAGGAAAAAGGATAAAAATGCAGGATTTCAACATGGTAGCAGTGAAAACTCTGGAGACTAACCTTCACGAAGTTGTGGACAGCTCACTTGGATGCGTGGAGATAACCCAAGACCAGTGGGAAGTTGTCTGGCCAGCGTGAGCTTCTATTCTTAGGTATTAGCTTTTATTTATGTTGACTGTTCAAGGAACATCTTTGAAAAATGAATGGATGTGCGCTTGAATTTTAGCCTTGTATGAATTGCATGTCTGCGGTTAACCATTTCTTAACCAAGCAATGCGAATTGTATGTTTGTTTTAATGAAACTAATAAAGTTTGTGGTTAGTTGATACAGATTTGACTCTTTGTGCCATGTCAATAATTATTGTCCAGGGTGGTAAGCGGGCAACACCATCATGATGGGAAAAGCACTTACTATTTTGTGCCAGAGTGGATGGGAATCTGCTTCACTGCTATTGCACTGCCTCAGTGCTACAGTAATGCCACACAGTCAGTCTGCCCAGGCACATGCTGGGATGCTGCAGCAGCTGTCATTTTAAGATGTAGACGAATTTGACACAGCCATCTGAGGCGTGGTCTATGAGAGCTCAGCTGCTTTCCACTTGAAGGGTAAGTAAACAACAGCCTCTTGAAGGGTAAGTAAACAAAGACAAAAAAATAAAAACCAAGCGCTTTCATGGATGCCTGACAATGGCTTGTATTGCTTTTGTTATGAGCTCAAGGGGCTCATTTTCTCTGGAAAACATTCATACACAGGGATCTGTTCTCTACATACTAAAGGAATATGTTCAAGATTTGCACATTTTCCACTTGGGACCTTGGGCAATCAATAGTGTCCCAGTGCTTTTCCCATGGCAACAATTTTGACCAAACCGAATTAGCATGTCAGCCAATTCATACTCTTTGCTGCTTTGGCATAAATTGTTTGCATTTTGGCATTCTTGCATGACCCTGATGATTTGAGCAATGTGCCTCTCTCTTCAGAAATATTCAAAACCTTCAGAAGTGTGAGTCCTTACCTCAAACATTATTTCCCATTAGAAGGCAGCACAGCATTTAAAAACAAAAATGATCTAGAGCACAACATTCCCCCCCATTAGTATTTCAGGAAATTTATAACAGCACAACAAAAAAACAAGATTTACCAAATATGATGAATCAGGTTAAGTTGAAATAAGTGGGATGGCATTTAACTTTATTTGTTTTGAGAGGCTGAAAAAGATTACAGGTAGGTGATGCAACAAAGTATCCAACTCTTGGTTTGTAATCTATTGCCTACATCTAGTCTATTATCCACAGATGATCCCTTTTACGACCAGCTTAGAATCCACACCCACATATAGATACAAATTTACTGCTACACATATGCACGTTCCCCTGAGAAACTGCTCACATTAAGGCACAAATGAACAATATAACAGTTCAGAATAGAATCAGATCTCTACAGTGTGTAACAGGCCACTTGGTCCATCAAGTCCACACTGCCCTCCAAACAGCATCTCACCCTTCCCTGTAATCCCACATGGCTAACCTACCTAGCCTGCACATCCCTGGGTACTATGAGCAATTTAGCATAGCCAATTCAGTTAACCTGCACAACTTTGGTCTGTGGGAGGAAACCAGAGCACACCAGTGGAGACACAGGGAGAATATGCAAACTCTACGCAGACAGTTACTTGAGAGTGGAATCCATCCTGGGTCCCTAGTGCTGTAAAGCAGTAATGCTAACCACTGAGCCACTGTACCACTCCTTTGAGCTGATTTTTTAATATTGCTTTGTCCGTAATAAGCCATTCTTAATGGCATCCTTATACTTTGTTTCCGAAGTACCCAAGTCTTCAAAATTTTGACCTTATTCACTAGACTGTGACAATAGATCAGCAGAATGAGATGAGAGATTGATTGTACCTTGAAATTATATACAACTCACCCAGCCTCTCTACACAGATATTGGTTCTGCCATTCTTGCAGACTCAGAGGATATGTTACCTTATACCCTCTGAAAAGTACAATATTTTTTAACATTCCAGAAAGATCAATGCCAACATTACAGAGATGTATTAAACAGCAAAAAGAAAACTGCAGAAATGGTACAACTGGAACCCACATTCAAGACAAGAGGGAATTGGATGGAATAAGGTGATGCTTGGAAATCCTTCAGTACATACAAATTGGTGCATCAAATCACTTCTGGGTGGAAATTCAAGATATTATATAGGGATTTGGGGTATTGCTGGCTAGGCCAGAATTTCAAAGAACGAACCCTGGAATTTTTAGCTGAAGTGATGAACAACTGTAGACTTTTCCCAAATTGGATGCAATATAAGTAAAACACAACAGATGATCTTCCTCATCAATATTGTATTTTTTAAAAAGGATATAACTTCTTTTAAGAGTGTACAGAAGCAATCAGGATAATTTCCATGTTTTGTTGCATTGATAGAATCATAGAATCCCTATAGTGCAGAAAGAGGCCATTTGGCCCATCGAGTTCACACTGACCTTCCGAAGAGCATCCCACCCAGACCCAGACTCAGCTCCCCCAACCTATCTCCATATCCCCCATTTAGCATGGCTAAACCACCAGCTTGCATACCCCTGGATACTATGGACAATTTACCATGGCTAATCTACCTAACCTGCACATCTTTGGACTGTTAAAAAGTTTTTAATGTTTCCTAATTACCTTAAATCTGGTTCTTATATCGTGTTGTGTTATGTCTCTCTGTCAGTATAACTCTAAGAGATATGCTCATTGCATTGTCACTGTATCATAGCGTGTGACCTGAAGATATAGACTCCATACTCCATTTTAACTTGTAGCACTTGAAGCATGACACTGTACTGAAAGCATGCTGCTCAGTTGTAACCCAATACTTTAATGTTAGCCTAGACACTTATGTACCTCAGGAATGTAATGTTTGTACATAAAGAAAATTAAAAAGATGTTAATTATAGCTATTAAGTACCTTGATATATATGCCATTTCTTGGATTATGGAAGATAAGCACTGCCACATCAGATGCTCCCAAGGTCAACTAGGAACGGGCAATAAATGCTAACCAGCTATCAATACCCACTTTCAGTGAGCGAATATAAAAAAGGTACAAACTCACAACATGGTAGCAGTGATAGCTGTTTATAAGAATACTCCAATATCGTGGTAGTAGGAATTTAGAAAATTCGATATTAGGTTTGGGTGGTGAACTTGGACTAAGAGTTTCTCACTTTTAAGCAGCATCAATTTCTATGAATACAAGACAAATGTATAAATAGGGCGTTTACCACCAAAGAAACAAGGCATTTTATTAGAATGTAAATTCTTTCATGATAAAATGAATTTCAAAAGAAGACAACAAAAGGCTGAAATGCACTCTTAAGCTGGAACACAAGACCAGTGGAGGCTAGAAGGCTAGAATGCTTTGTTCCTGGCTGTTGATACATTAGGTAAAAACAATGACTGCAGATGCTGGAAACCAGATTCTGGATCAGTGGTGCTGGAAGAGCACAGCAATTCAGGCAGCATCCGAGGACAGGCAAAAGCGACGTTTCGGGCAAAAGCCCTTCATCAGGAATAAAGGCAGAGAGCCTGAATGTTGAAATCCACATTGATGCCCTGGGGTTGAAGTGTTCCGAGGCGGAAGATGAGGCGTTCTTCCTCCAGGCGTCTGGTGGTGAGGGAGCGGCGGTGGAGGAGGCCCAGCACCTCCATATCCTCGGCAGAGTGGGAGAGGGAGTTGAAATGTTGAGCCACTGGGCGATTTGGTTGATTGGTGCGGGTGTCTCGGAGATGTTCCCTAAAGCACTCTGTAACAGTCTCCATAATAACAGCTGTAAAGTTTTTTTCACGAAAGAAAGAGAAATTTAAAATTTACCCTTACACAAATTCAGGAAAACATGTCTTAATATGGTACATTGTAATGTTTTTAAGGCGGAATCAGGGATAGCAGAAATCTCATTATGGATTGCAGATCCAGTGATATCCTTACTAAATTATAACTGTTCAAAACAGCCTATGCAGTTCTATTATCTTGTTTGCCATTGGCAAGGAAGGTCTTTCCATTGAGAATCAGAAAACAATTCAGAAAAGGTCTGCAAGACTTTTGAAGACCAGCTTAAGGGGAAAAGCAACTTCAGTACTAATAGACTATAACTTCCATCATACAGACAGCAACCTAATAGTCAATTGACCAGTTTATTGGAAGATGTCACAGCAAAGACCATGAGTGTGACATTCCCAAAGAGGAATTGGCAGAGAGGCTCTTTGAATTTGCCTTCATCTTTACACAAAATAAATCTTCTAGGAAAGCTATTTTGGGCACAAAAAGGACCATTCATTAATGCCAGACAATGACCATCTTCATTGAGAGACATTCTGATCAATGATGTTAGCATCACTGAATCCTCCATTATGAACATTCCTTGGGGTTACCATTGACCACAAACTCAAATAGACTTGTCATATGAACACAATGGCTACAAGAGCAGGTCAGAGGCTAGGAACATTTCAGCAAGTAACTCACCTCCTGACTCCCCAAATACTGTCCACCATCCACAAGGGACAAGTCAGGATTGTGATGGAATACTCCTCACTTTCCAAAATAAGTGCGGCTCCAACAATATTCTAGAAGCTTGATACCATACAAGACGAAGCAACCTGCTTGCTTGGCACCACATCGACAAGCATCCATTCCTTCCATCACTAACACTCAGTAGCAGCAGTGTAGAAGCACTGCAAGATATATGGCAGAAATTCACCCAAGATCCACATACATCATCTTCCAAACACATGAATATTTTCACCCAGAATGACAAGGGCACCAGATACATGGGAACAACACTACCTGAAGTTCCCCTCCAAGCCACTTACCACCTTGACATGAAATATATTGATGTTCATTCAGTATCACTGAATCAAAAGCCTGGAATTCCCTCTCTAAAGGGTATTATGGGTCTACCCACAGCAGTTCAAGAAGGCAGGTCACCTCCGCTTTCTCAAGGGCAACTAGAGAGATGGGCAGTAAATACTGGACCAGCCAGCAAGACCCACATGAGTAAAAACACAAATTGTTAAAGGATGGACATAAGAATGATGCAATGTATGAAGTAAATAGCAGATTGACAATAATTATATGTTTACGATGCAGCCAATGATATTACTGTTAGCCAAAAGTGCACTAAAACAAAAAGATCTGCAACGGATGTGATACCTAACACCTGTCCAAAAGCTGCCCAGATTTTTTTGTGATATCTGTAAAGCATGTGGCACCAAGGGACGTTTGGGCATGTACTAGAACTTTGATGCCAAAGGCCAAACCAGTACAAACCACAAGTAACCCACAAGCTGGTACAACATCACAACAATTTACTTGCTGCCAGTGCTAAGATGCACAACCGTAAACAATTCAGTAAGGTTCAGAGTCAACCAACAGAAAGTCAAATTCTCAGAGCATGACCAAGCTTTCCATATTATTAACCTCACATTGCACACTGACATTAAGACTGTCAGAAGCTTTTACAACCATTAGCATTACTTTGTGTAAAGGCAGGACAACACACATGGAAAGCTAAAATCAACACAGGAGCGAGTGTCAATATGTTACAACTATGCATCCTAGGAGATAATCTAGTTCAGCAAGTGGTTTACCATGGTACAGCTTATAATGCGCTATTGAACAGTGTGTAATGGATCAACAGAGCTGTGCATTGGCAGAATCACAATGTAGTGCCAGTACACAACTCATCCTGCCTTCCCAAAATCATCTAACTGGGAGATATCAATGGTCCAGAATGACACTGAAGTGGCACATGTGACACAATAGAAGAATCACTTAACTATCAGAACAATGGTACCATGAATGAATTGACACAGGCAGCAATTTTAAGGGTGATGCAGTGTTGCAACCTAAGGACGATTCACCCTATTTATTGGCCCTCCCAAGGAATGCTGGACGTTTAGAAGGAACTTCAAGTGGAACTATTTTGATTAAGATATAGAATCCCTCAGTGTGAAAACAGGCCATTTGGCCCAACAAGTCCACACCAACCCCCCTGAAGAGTAACCCACCCAGACCCATTCCCCCACACTAATACACCTAACCTACACATCCCTGAACACTATGGCCAATTCACTATGATCTGCACATCTTTGGAATATGGGAGGAACCAGAGCACCCAGAGGAAACCCACGCAGACATGGAGAGAATGTGCAAACTCCACACAGACAGCTGCCCGAGGCTGGAATTGAATCCGGGTCCCTGGTGCTGTGAGGCAACAGAGCTACCCACTGAGCCACAGTGCCGCTCCAAAGAAGGACATCACTTATGTGTTGTGCAACAACCATCAATATATCTTTCATTCAATCAAACGTGTTCTGTGAGCAAAATCCTGTTTTCTATAATACTGCAGCCCCAGGAAAGCCACAACACTAAAGTGGATGCATCACAAAAAACTCAAGGCATGTGTCTCTTTTGAAAACCCTGACAACTGTGCAAGTCAACTACTCTAATATTGAATATAAGACATCAGCACTGATACTTAGCATCATGCAGCTTCAAAACAAACTTATTTAGCAGGAAATCTACCACTGAAAATGGATCATGAACCACCAGATGTGTACCACAAACTGCTACTGGATGCACTGTCACATTTGCAGCATTATCTTGTTAAGGTACAAGATAAAGATATTTCCATTGATCTATACATTGATGCTTTGGACTGCAAAGTTGGAAGATGCTCTCAAGGTTGGACTGTTACTCTCTGACCAAAGTCAGTGTAAACAGTTGCAAGCAACAACTGCCGAAGATAAGCAATAGAAGTTGGAAAAGAGATCATTCAGTGATGGCCCGACAGTATTGAAGTAGTACTTGAGAATATTTTGGCCATACAGAGACACACTTGGTATACAAGTCATCTACAAGGGCAGACAAGTCCACTTCACCAAGGTATCATGTCTATGCTACTCCAGAGGAACATGGGTATTGAACACACAGGATGGCTAGTACATCAATCAGCATATTGGCAAGCGATGAATCAAAAAATTCAATGACTCTAGAACACACGTGAAGCATGACAAACTTATCAAATTGGGTGGAGAGAGCCTCAACATCTGCATGGTGTTCTAGTCACTCCTTAGAATTGAAATAGAAACAGCCTTATTCACAGTACATGGGGTAGATTACATCCTTGTGATGAATTAATTTTCTAAGCTTCCCATCGATGCATCATTTAGCAATACAACAAATATGACCATCATTGACACAATGAGTATGTTTTTAAAGTATCGCCCAATCAGCTTTAACCAGCCCCTTCATGATCTCAAACACATTTATCAAGTATCCTTTTAGCACAGCTTCACAAATTCCTCCATGTAGCTAAAGTCTCTCACTCCTGAAGCCATTCTGTTAAATAATTTATACATCCTCTTTCAAGTCGTCACATTTAAGAAGTTAAAAATCACACAACACCAGGTTATAGTCCAACAGGTTTATTTGGAAGCATTAGCTTTTGGAGCGCCGCTCCTTCATCAGAAGGACGAGAAACCTGGTGTTGTGTGATTTTTAACTTTGTACACCCCAGTCCAACACCGGTGTCTCTAAATCATGACATTTAAGAAGTACAGTGCCCAGAATTGGATACTATCCTCCAGTTGTTGCCAAGCCAGAAGGTTCTGAAGAAAGGTGACTAGACCCAAAACATTAACTCTGCTTTCTCTCCACAAATGCTCCCAGACCTGTTGAGTTTCTCCAATAATTTCTGTTTTTGTTTCAGATTTCCAGCATCTTCAGTTCATTAATTTTTTGTTTAGTCTTTTATAAGGGGTCAACATGATTTCCTGTGTTTTCTCTATGCCATTTACAAAATGTTTTAGTAACTGCTTCCACAACCTGCCCTGCCACTTTCCGTGTGCTTATATAACCCATGAATCTCTATTCCTACATTTTCTTTACAATTCTATTCTTTGATTTTTTTTTATTACCTCTCCTCGTTCTTCCTACCAAAATTTCTTTGTATTACATTTCAGTTGCTACATATTCACTGATTGCACAGTCTAGTCATGCTTTATTGAAGTCTAGCTCTATCCTTGTTACCGTTTACATCATATCTGCATTTTGTGTCAACCACAAACCTTGAAGTGTCCGAAACGCTACTGTTTACCTCCATCTTTTACCTGCCATTTGGCAACTATGTATCAATATTGCTACTGTCTCTTTATTGCACGTGCTTCAATTTGACTAGTTTGTGACAATTTGCCAAAAGCACTTTTGGAAGACGGTTTTTATTCCTTCATGGGATGTGGGAATCGCAGGCTAGACCAGTATTTATTGCCCATCCCAGTTGGCCCTCAAGTTGAGGTGATGAGCTGCTTTCTTAAAAATGGCTATAGTCATGGTGTGCCTCCATCTAGAGACCCAATTAGCTCTATGACTTTGGATGCATCAGTTCTTTGTTAAAAACAAAGGCAAAATGTGTATTCCATACCTTGGCCATGCCACTTCCTCAGTCGTCTTTTTGATCTCCTGCCTCAGACCCATCTTATTACTCTTCCACTGTTTGCCCATAGAAGAATTGCTTCTGATTTCCCTTTAATGTTAGTCGATACAGTATACGAGACTATCTTTGCCTCTCCTTTTGCACATTGTCCTTTTGAAGGTCCTGTAAGCAGAATGGTATCAGTTGGGGTGAAAGGGGCTGCTTTTGATATCAAGGAGCCAAAACAAAACTAAAGGCAATGGGAATCGGAGAGGGAAGCTTACCAGGCAGGAAACCAAGCTGGTTGTAGGTACTATAGATCAACCATCTCATTAGGAGTTCCTCAGGATAGTGTCTTCGGCCCAAACATCTTCAGCTGCTTCATCAATTATCTTCCTCCATCAGAAGAGGAAATGTTTGCTGCGTTCAGCACCATTCGTGACTCCACAAATACAAGGAGTCCATGTCTAAACGCAACAAGTCTTAGAAGTATCAAATTTTGGGCTGACAAATGTCATATGTTATTTGCAGCACGCAAATACCAGTCAATTACACAATCTCCAACAAGAGAGAATGTAACCATTACCTCTTGACATTCTATGGCATTCTCATCACTGAATTCCTCATTACCAACATCCTGGGAGTGACTATTAACCAACCATTGAACTGGAAGAGACATTATAGAGAAGGAAAATCTACCAGTACCATTTTAATAACACTCTTACTGCTTCTACACAAAATCTTCTAAAATAAAGTCTTTGAGCCACACAGCACGGAAACAGACCCTTCGGCCCAACCAGTCCATGCTGACCAGGTTGCCCAAACTAAACTAGTCACAATCGCCCATAATGGCCCATAAGCCTCTCAACCTTTCCTTTTCATGGACAAAAACAGAAATAGTTGTAAAAGCTCAGCATCTGGGGAGAGAAATCAGAGACAATGCTTCGGATGCAGTGACCCTTCCTCAGAACTGGACTTTAAACGTTAACTCTGATTTCTCTCCACAGATGCTGCCAGATCCGCTGAGCTTTTCAGCAATTTCTATCTTCCTCTCTGACTTACAGCATCTGTAGTTCTTTCAGTTCTTCCCTATTCATGTACCTGTCTAAATGTCTTTGAAATGTTCCAATTTTACCTGTATCTACCACTTCCTCTGGCAGTTCATTCTACACACGAACCAACCCCTGTGTGAACACACTGCCCCTCAGGTCCCTTTTAAATCTTTCTCCTCTCATTTTAAGATAATATCCTCTAGTTTTGAACTCCCTCAAGGAAAAAGATCTTTGTTATTCAGGTTATCAATGCTCCTCATGATTTTATAATCCTCTATAAGATCACCCTGCAACCTCCTACACTCTGAGGGAGGAAGGTCCCAGTTTATCCAGCCTCTCCTTATAACTCAAATTCTCCAATCCCGACAACCTCCTGGTAAATCTCCCCTGAATCCTCTCCAGCTTAAACCCTCTCTAGCTTAGTAATATCCTTCCTATAGCAGGGTGACCAGAACTATATTCAGTATTCCAAAAGTGGCCTAACCAGCATCCTGTACAACTGCAACATGTTATACCAACTCCCATACTCAATCATAGAATTCCTACAGTGTGGATGCAGGCCATTCAACCCATCAGGTTCACAATGACCTTCCAAAGAGCATTCCACCCAAACCCACCCCTTATCCTATTCCCAGGGCTAGCCCACATAGCCTGCACATTCCTGAACACCAGGGGCAATTTAGAATGGCCAATCCAATGAATCAGCATGTCTTTGGACTGTGGGAGGAGAGCAGAGGATCCAGGGGAGCCCAAGCAAGCATGGGGAGAAAGCACAAATTCTACACAGACACTTGCCTGAGGGTGGAATCAAACCCAGGTTCTGGGTGCTCTGAGGCAGTAGTACTGACCACTGAGCGGTCAATGGTCTGAGCAATGTGTGTAATTACATCTCGAAACAGGTTGATTCAAAAATATTGACAGTATTTTTCCTTGCCTTGTCTATTTCTTCTAGAAGGACAATGACTATAGAGATTTGGGAGGACCTCTTTGCAGAGCAGCAGTCCATTACAGCATAAGAAACAGGACCAAGAGCTTCCACTGCCATTCAATGGGATCATAGCTGATCCATCACTCTTCACATCCCCTTCCTGCCCTTTCCCCGATACCCTTGATTTCCCGACCAATCAAGAATCTTTCTTTCTCAACTTTAAATATACAGAAGGACTGTACCCCACCACAGCTCTCTGGCAAGGCGTTCAAAAGATTCTCAACCTTCTGAGGGAAGAAATTCATCCTCATCTCAGTCTTAAGTTGGTTCCCCTTTTATTCTGAGACGATGCCCTCTGGTCCTAGATTCTCCCATGAGGGGAACCATCCTCTCAGCATTTACCCTGTCGAGCCCCTGGCTGTTTCAATGAGATCGCCTCTCATTCTTCAAAGTCCAACTCAAGAGCAACTGGGGATGGGTAATAAACGCTGCCCAGCCAGTGATGCCCACATCCCATGGACAGATAACAGAAATCTTCGCTACTGGCAGAGGAATTTGACAGACTATTTGATAATTGGAGCTGCCAATGCTAACCTAACCTTGTACTTACTTCACAGGCACACACGCACTGCCAAGCTGAGTCATTCAACAGTGACAGCACACTCTGCTGATCTTTGTTGCTTTCTTATTTTTACTAACTGTTCCTGTCAGTCCCATCATTGAGGAGATGTCTATACATCAACATCCTTTATAAATATTATGGTTACAAGAGCAGTTTAACAGCTAGGAATTCTGCATCTCCTTATTCCCCTAAACCTGTCTGCCATCGACAAACATAAGACAGGAGTGTGATGGACTACTTGCCAATTGCCTAGAAGAGTGCAGCTCCAATAATACTCAAGAAGTTTGGCCATCTGGTATAAAAACCATTCGACTGGCCCCACATCCACCACCAGTACTCAGTAGCAGCAATGTTTAGCATCTACAGGATGCACTGCAGAAATGCACCAGTGCTCCATGGATAATACCTTCTGAACCCATGACCACTACTATCTAGAAGGACAAGGGCAGCAGATACATGGGAATAACACCAATGTTCCTCTCCATCCTGACTTGGAAATATTTCCCTCAGTTCCTTCAGTGCTGTTGGGTCAAACTCTTGGAAATCCCTCCCAAAACCTTTTGGGGGTGCCTACACCAAATGAGCTGCAGTGGTTCAGAAAAGGAAGCCCACCAACTTCTTAAGGGCAATTGTGGATGCCCAGCCAGTGACACCCAAAACCCCTGAAAAAATTAAAACAAAAACAATTTGTGTTACCCACATGCATGTGCCACACATATCTCATTACTTTTGTCAACTTGGGTGCTCTGGCATTGGCTGCTTTACCTTTTCCCTTTGTCAGAATGCAGTATGACATGCATAGAATTGTACCAACACTAAAAAAAATACACCGAGTAATTTTAAATGATTCATTATCCATTTAAATAAGCCTATTGAAGATGTTTCCTCTGGTTGAACACAGTTGTAGAGATTAAGATAGCTCGAATATTGTGGTGCGGAGTTTCAAAATGGCTGTGCTGGCATCAATTTGAAATCAAGCAATGACTGGCAACATGACCTTCCTGCTCTGCCAACTGCTTGTGGTCAGCAAGCATACCCCTTTATTACAAATATGGCCTTTAGCAAACTTGTCATCAAAAATGTGTGTACATATAGCAAATACCATATATTGAACATTAGGAGGACTTGCAGCGTCTCCAAAGTGTTTCGAATTTGCCTTCCTCTATTTCTAGCCAGTAGTATTTCTAGAAGATAGATTTGAATCATAGAATCCCCACAGTGTGGAAACAGGCCATTTGGCCCAACACCGACCCTCCATAGAGTAAACCATCCAGACCCATTCCCCTACCCTATTATTCTACATTTCCCCTGACTAATGCACCTAACCTACACATCCCTGAAAACCATGGCCAATTTACCTAACCTACCAATCTTTGGACTGTAGGAAGAATACAGAGCACTCGAAGGAAACTCACGCAGATACAGGAAGAATGTGCAAACTCTCCACATGAGGCTGGAATCACACCAGGGCTCCTGGTGCTGTGAAGCAGCAATGCTAATCACTGAGCTACCATGCCGCCCCATTTAAGTAGACTTTACTATTTGAGACACATTCTTTGGCATCACTTATTACCTAATAGTCACATTTTGGAAGCATGTTGATGGTGGCCATTTCATTAGACAAAGATTATGAGCTTCCAATTCCAGTATCTAATAATAACCAATGTTGAATCCATTTTGACTTAACCATCACAATTTGTCTTCCCTCTCTCTGAGGGCCAGGACATCGAAACATTCTAGTGAGTGCAAAAGGAGGGTTAAATGAATTTGCTCACAACAAATACTCCATCCCAGGCCTCCAAGTATATCCACAATTGCCCTTAAGAAGTTGGTGAGCTTCCTTTTTTGAACCACTGCAGCTCATTTGGTGTAGGTACCCCCAAAAGGTTTTGGGAGGGATTTCCAAGATTTTGACCCAACGGCACTGAAGGAACTGAGGAAAAGGCTTGTCCAATGCTGAAAGCTTGCCTGTGCTTGTCTAACCTATGAATAGATGCCTCTTGAGTCTCCTCCTTAGACTGCTGTTCAGTTGGAGAATGGTAGTGTCTCTTTCCCATCTCCTGAGAAAAGCAAAAGATGTGAGGGTTAGGAGGTCCAGGCTGCTGCAAGCAGTTGAGATAAGGATTAAAGGGATATGAAGGTAAGCCATTGAGTTACACTGTGGCAGTGACCTTGGTGGTCACATGATAGAGACTCTGTTTGAATCTGGGAAGTTGAGCAGCTCTCGGCAGAGATTTCTGTTACCAAGACTTCATGTGTATATTGCTAATAGATACTGTTTGCAGAAACACCTTAAACCCTGGCCTGAACACACTACAACGCAAAAGCCATGCCAGCAGTTTAATTTAGGATAGTATTTCACACTTTTCAAGACCACTTATTCCAAAACTCGCATTATTAAAAGGTTTAATAATTTGGAACAAAATGATTGCACCAGTTTGTTTACTTTTATGTCTTATAGGAACATAGAAACTAGGAGCAGGAGGAGGTCATTTGGTCCTTTGAGCCTATTCTGCCATTCAGTATATGGCTGATCCTCTATTTAAATGCTGTATTCCTGCTTTCTTCCCATGCTCCTTTGTGCCTTCACTGTTTCTTGAATATATTCCATCTCTGTAAGATTGTTTATAGATGCCTACCTTCCAGGTTGAACATTTAAAGTTCCTGACATGGCATTGCTCTCCAGAATGAGTTGTCATTATGTCACAGGATACGTCACAGCATATCGTTTTGGGCGCTCCTTTGGGCGTTTGTGAATTATTACTGGAAATTAAAGTAAAGAAGCTCAGAAGAATACAGATTGGGAAGTTGTGGCCCAGGACTTTCTCTCATTGTTGTGTTCACTGAGACAGCACCACTCACATTTGAGTGAATGAGTTAGACTTATTGTCATATGTACTCACATGAGTGCAGCAAGATGTTTACAAGTCACCACTTATGGTGCCATCTTGGGTACAAAGGTACCGAGGTACAGAATATTAGGTACAAAGCAGAAAGATAGGGAAAACAAAAAGTTAAACATTGCAGTCCTTCTTATTAAAAAGTGGAAAAATCAAGAAACACGGTTGACAGCTGAACACCACAGTCCATAAGCACCTGGCCATGCTGGACTCGCACTCTTCACCAGGGCTCAACCTCCCCTGCTTTGGGTTTGACTCCATCGCTGCCTCCAGACCATTTGGCGGGACTCTGCGGAATTTTGAGTGAGCTCAAGTTTATGGGTAGTGCAAGATTGAAAGTTGGCCTTGGAGAACATTGGGATAATTGAGAGTGGCATGAACAAAGGCATTGATGAAGATTTCAACACGGTTGGAAGTGTGTAATCTTGGTGACAGTGCAAGTGTGTGGCCATATAGACAAAAAAGGTTTTACATTTTACATTACATGACATTACAGTGTGGAAACAGGCCCTTCGGCCCAACAAGTCCACACCGACCCGCCGAAGCGCAACCCACCCATATCCCTACGTTTACCCCTTACCTAACACTACGGGGAATTTAGCATGGCCAATTCACCTGACCTGCACATCTTTGGACTGTGGGAGGAAACTGGAGCACCCGGAGGAAACCCACGCAGACACGGGGAGAACGTGCAAACTCCACACCGTCAGTCGCCTGAGGCAGGAATTGAACCCGGGTCTCTGTGAGGCAGCAGTGCTAACCACTGTGCCACCGTGACGCCCACAGCATTCCATCTCTACAGGTTCCTAATAACAGAGCACTCTTCACAGACTGCAGGATGCAGAGAAAACTGGGACACGAACTCGGGAATTTGAAAGTCTCATTACAATGAATGATTTAGGTTAATCGTCACATGTACTCACACAAGTAGTGAAAAGTTTACAAGTCGCCACTTAGAGCCCCACCTTAGGGTACTTTGTACCTACGTATAGAATCTTAGGTGAAAAAGTAGAAAGTGAGGAAAACAAAAAAGATAAAAAGCTACAAGCTTAATGTGTAGCTCCAAATTATACATAAGATACATTCCAGTCTCTCATACTCTTAATTTAAGCAAAATCTGACTGACCCCCTTTTCGATATTGGTCAGTGATGTTGACAGTTTAGTGGTTAGTTATCAGTCCAGGAACTAAGATTGGGGCTGAAAATGTGTTGCAGGAACTAAGATTAAACCCAGAGGGAAAAAAAATAACAGGTTTAAATCTCACCATGGCACCTTATGAATTTGAGATCAGTATAAAACATGCTGAAATAAAAATCAGTAAATGAAACTGTCAGGTTGTCATACATACACAACTGGTTCATGAATCTTCTTTGGGAGATGAAAGCTGTCATCCTTGCTATTTCCAATATTTACATGATGCCTGTCCCAAACCAGTGGGCTTGTCTGCCAACTGCCGTCTCACACAGACCCCGCATCATGTCATTAAAAGGATACACTTTGTTGTATCAGACTGCCACAACTAACAAACAGTAGCAGTTCAAGAAGGCCCATTATCATTTTCTCAATGCAGCCAGGAGTGGGTGGTAAATATTGGATTATATGCCGTACTAACCAAATCTATATTTTATTTTGTTGAGTGTTGCAATGCTTCATAGAATCTCAACAGTGTGGAAATAGGCCACTCGGCCCAACAGGTCCATGCCAAACTTCTGAAGAGTAACCCACCCAGATCCACCACTCTCCCCTATCCCTGTTACCTTGCATTTCCCATGGCTGACCAACTTAGCCTGCACATCCCTTGTGAAGCAAAGGGTTTCTTTTTTCGTTCACCTTTCATTAGAATTCACTCAAATAGCAACAAATGGTCTTTAATTTTACATCCATAAGCCTTTTGTATCTCTTTCATTGGATCATTTAAAATATATTGGAACATAATTTGCTTCAATGGAGCATTTAATGGATTTTCCCTACCATGATCAGATCTGTAAATTTCGTTTGTGTAGCAAATTGCTTGAATTATTTTTTTGTGAAATGTGGGTATTTCTGGAGGGCCAAAATTCATTGCCTGTTCGCCAACTGCCCTTGAACTTATTGACCTGCTATGCCACTTCAGAGGGCAGTGGTAAGTCAACCACTGGGCTTCCATGACAACTGATGATTGCCTCATGATGTCGTTGTTAAAACTTACTTATTAACTGAATTCAAATTACACCCACCACAGACATAGGATTTGAACTAATGTCTCCCAGAGAATGAGGGGAGGTTGTGGCTTAGGGGCAATATTTCTGGGATTGTAATCCAGACATCCACACTACGATTCGGGTGATATGGGTTCAAATTCGTCCATAGTGGATTCAAAATGTGAATTCAATAAAACCTGGAATTAGAAAGTTCATTGAAGTGTCCTGCAGGGAAGGAAATATGCCATTTTTAGCTGGTCTTGTCTACATGTGACTCCAGACTCAGAGCACGTGTTGAGCCACGGGGTGGTTGGGTTGGTTGGTCCGGGTGTCCCAGAGGTGTTCTCTGAAATGTTCTTGTGGTTGCAGGGGAAGGTGCCGGGAGTGGAGGTTGGGTTGGTGGGGGGTGTGCACCTGACGAGGGAGTTACGGAGGGAGTGGTCTTTTCGGAACGCTGATAGGGGAGGGGAGGGAAATATATCCCTGGTGGACTTCCCTCCAAGGCCCCAAGGGATCCTTCCATATCCGCCACAAATTCACCTGCACCTCCACACACATCATCTATTGCATCCGCTGCACCCGATGTGGCCTCCTCTATGTTGGGGAGACAGGCTGCCTACTTGCGGAACGTTTCAGAGAACACCTCTGGGACACCCGGACCAACCAACCCAACCACCCCGTGGCTCAACACTTCAACCCCCCCCCCCACTCCACCAAGGACATGCAGGTCCTTGGACTCCTCCATCACCAGACCATAGCAACACGACGGCTGGAGGAAGA
>NC_057719.1:76610591-76626341 GCF_004010195.1 Chiloscyllium plagiosum
CCCCCACCCCACTCCGGCCTATCACCCTCACCTTGACCTCCCTCCACCTATCGCATTTCCAACACCCCTCCCCCAAGTCCCTCCTCCCTACCTTTTATCTTAGCCTGCTGGACCCACTTTCCTCATTCCTGAAGAAGGGCTTATGCCCGAAACGTTGATTCTCCTGTTCCTTGGATGCTGCCTGACCTGCTGCGCTTTTCCAGCAACACATTTTCAGCTCTGATCTCCAGCATCTGCAGTCCTCACTTTCTCCATGGAGAGAGAGTAACCTAGTCAGCTTGACTCGAAATGTTAGCTTGCTCTCTCTCTCTCTCGATGGATATTGCCTGACTTGCTATGATCTCCAGCATTTTTTTTGCTTTCAGCAGGTACCTGTATTTGTTTTGAAGGATTAAGAAAATAAACAGATCAAGGACTAAGAAAGAATTGTCAATTAAAGAGGGTGAATTCATTGGAAAATCAGATACAGAAAGAGAAACAGAGCGAGGAAAAGAAAAATATGATTAACGTGGTTATTGGGGTGTTAACAGAAATTTTTCTCTGGTGCGAGTACTTTACATGGGGTGCTTCGTGTCACTGAAACCCCCATCTCCACATGACACATAGAAGGAATACTGAATGTACTCACAAACTCCTAACATTCACCTGTACCTGTGTTTTTGTTTTTGCTGCTGTTTACCTATTATTTTAGATTAGATTCCCTACAGTGTGGAAACAGGCCCTTTGGCCCAACAAGTCCACACCAACCATCTGAAGAGTAACCCACCCAGACCCATTTCCCTCTGACTAATGCACCTAACACTATGGGCAATTTAGCATGGCCAATTCACCTGACCTGCACATCTTTGGACTGTGGGAGGAAACCGGAGCACCCGGAAGAATCCCACACAAACACGGGGACAATGTGTATACTCCACGCAGGCAGTCGCCCGAGGCTGGAACCAAACCTGGGACCCTGGTGCTGTGAGGCAGCAGTGCTAACCACTGAGCCACCGTGCCACCCCTTATCTATGCTACTTAACTCGGTGATCTCCTTGTATTGCTTGCAAGACAAAGCTTTTCACTGTGCCTTGGTACATGTGACAATAAATTCAATTTGATTCAATTCAATTTTAGATACAGTCAAGGGGTGTTTTTAAAATCTGTAAAGGAGTATTTTGGGATTAATAAGAATATATTTCTATCATGTGTTTCAAAATGTTTGAAGGTGCATTACATGTAAATAGTTTGGTCTATTCTATGTTACCTTCATTTCTTGTGCTTAATAAACTTTTGCCTTTGTTGTTAAAAGCTAATCTGCAGCATTCCATGTTGTTTTTCAATGAGAGACGCCTTGTTAGAACCAAAAGAAAATCTATTAAGCTTTCAGTGTGAGATTGCAGTCTGTAATCCAATTTGTCCAGTAATAAACATCAACTGGGATCATAAAAATACACATAAAAAGATAAAAGTGGAGGTGGGGAGTGATTTCACACATGATCTGTTCTAGGTGATTAGGGGCAAATTTTGGATAGGTCTTCATTTTTTTTATTTGTCCATCAAGTGTCTGGTTCTAATCTGGTTTGGACAGACATGATTTAGGGTTTAGAGTGAGCTTTGCAGAAGACAATACCCGAGACCTCCTGATGTTTACTTATAGTTTCTTTCGACCTTCATTTGAATTTAAAAGCATCATGAGTTTGGGGTCACATTATCACAGCTTAAGTGCCTGTGTCCAAAAGTGGCTTTAAAGGGATATTGCTGGTGAAAGTGGTGATGTTTAAGGTTTCGTTGACTTGCTGGAGGGTTTCAGTGACACATACCATTGCAATGTTTACAATATATGGCTGAATACAGTCCAGACAATTCAGTTTTAGAATTCCTGCTTGAAGTGCAATATGTAGCTTGTCAATCAGTATTAGAGCAGTGCACACTGTTACTGCATTCTCCTAGAAAGGAGTTCATAAAGATTGCTTGACGACACATTTAACTTTTCAAGGGAGCTTTCAAGACTGAAAGCTGGTCTATTCCATGTTATAATTACTCCTAAAACGCTCTGCAGAAAGCTGTCTATCAATTCGGTCAACACCTCCATTTATACATCAAATGAAGACTCCTTCACCCTCTTTAATGGACACTTCTTTCTCAGACCTTGAATTGTTCATTTTCTTAATCCTTCAAAACAAAACAGGTACTTGCTGTAAGCAAAAAAATGCTGGAAATCACAGCAACTCCATGGAGAGAGAGCAAACTAACATTTTGAGTTTAGATGACTAGCTTACATTGACAGAGTTAGCTACAAAAAAAAAGCATTGAAAAGTTCTGGTTTAAAATCCAGCTCAATTTTTCTCTCTTACATTTCAGCTTGAGTTGCTGAAAATAATGTTCAGTGAACAATTATCCATGCACCATAGAAAATCCATGACCATTCAGAAAAGGTCTGAAGAACTTCAAATTCACCAACCAATTGCACAGAAAATTATACTTTAAGATGACAATTTGGAGGAGACACTGAAGCATTTTGGATTAGGCTGTAAACTTTCACCACTGGAACAGCTCGAAATTGTGGCTTAAATAACTATTGGCTGAATAGTCCTATAAACATGAACATGGACAGTTTTTAAAAGTTGCTAGTGGGCAATTCAGCAAAAGGCCCATAATTGAGAGTGCCACTCAAAGAGACTACGGGCTGACTGTGGAAAATGAACAGTTGGCACTGTCAAAGGAATGGTGATTTATGGAACGTTTGGTTTAGATATCAGTATTTTTCATCCTTTATTTAAAACAGTGTACTTGTAAAAATATAACCACAAAATAACTTAAACTTCTTAAAATATTTGAAATATTTCAAGTTTCTTTCTCATTTATTGTTGCATTTCTGCTTTGGTGCAATGAGCATGTGATGCCAACTACTACCACTGTGTGGTGATGACAAATGGAAGCCACCATTGTCTTTTCTGACTGGGTCTACTGAGCCAACTTGGTCAAGGCAGAAGAGGAAATACTACTAGTTAGTACAATGAGGAAGAGCTCTTGTCTTAAACAACATGTACTTTATTGCATTATAGTAATCAGGTACAAGTTACATAAGTAATATATGCATCGTTACTAAAGGCTATTGAGATAACAGGTCTGTTGTTTCAAGATCTTAAAGTGTCCTGCCTTTCCCCACCCAAGTTTGCATGGCGTCATCAGAATGGGGGGAACTTACTGCAGCCTTCAGCATTAACCCCTTTAGAACCATTGCCTTATGTCAGGTAGGTAGACTTGTCTCAGCAATGTTGTGTTTCTCCAATAATCTGTTCTCAGTTAGCACACAGAATTAAAGGTAGTACAGACATTGAACAATAATGCTCATCAATGGTCCTTCAATTATCAACTGGTTTGTTCTTTCCCAACATTATTTTTATTTTTGACAACAGCGACTTGTTCTGAAAGCATAAATAAATTATTCTGAGGGCAGTGTGTGTGTATTGCTGGGAAGACCAGCATTTATTGCCCATCAAAAGTTATCTCCAAGAAGGTACAGGTGGGGTTTCTTTAAACCACAGCAGTCTGTGCGACAGTGTTAATCCAACAATGGTAGGCTGTTCCACGATCTATGCCCCAGAATTCACCAGTATCTCATACAAGTCGCCTCCTTTTGTGCATCAGCCTGCAGAGTTTGGACTGGACTGTTTACCATCATCACGCTGTCCTCACTGACACCCAGGTGAAGGTAAATTTGTCCTGTTCGTATCAAATGTCAAACCTGAGATCTGCATATACACACAGATCAGGAACGTGCTAACCATACCCTTGGGGATCTGGTCAGCATCATTTGAAGCAGTAAAAGGCATAAATACTGTACCTCAGGGTGAAGAAAATTACTCAAAATGAAGTCTAAAAGTGCAGTATGTGCCAAGGGACATCAGCTCTGAGCTCTAGATCGTATCGGATATGATTTCTGTTTCCTAAGTTGACTGAACATGTTGAGAATGAATCATGAAGATATAGTCATCTCCTCCTTATCCTCTAGTCCTCCCTTCATCCACAGTTTCTTCCCTTCATCCTTCTCATTTCCCATCTGCATGTACAAAATCTCAATGAGAGACAACAGCAGACTTCAGTGCTCCGAGAACATTCATTTCAGAATACAAGTATTAATTTCACACTTGTTTCTGTTGTTGCTTGGTTAATTTAAACATTATTTCCAAAAAACTTTGATTTTTTTTAATTTTCCCCAGTGAAAGTACTGAAGGACTGCAATTGTGACAATTTTGCAATACAGACTTGGTAGCCATGGTCTAAAACAAATTGTTCCTTCACCTAATGTAATATATAGAAGCCCTGCTTGCTGAGGAGCGATGGGAGCAATTTCTAGTCTGTTTATTAAAAATTAAGTATGAAATAATCGAATGGTTCTATTAGCTGTTCTACATTTTCTGCACGCTGAAGTGTAACTGGAAGATACAATTCCAATATACAATATTAAATTCACAATTGGAATGGTAAATTTCATAAAGAATATTTATCTGCATTGATTAAGCATGTTTAAACAATTGTGACAAACGTGTTCCTTTGACAAGGTTAGATTGTCCTTGGTATTTTTCAGAGAAGCTCTAAATGATCCAAGGCTCTATCGAAGCTGGGTTTGAAAAGCTTATTGGGGCCCTTTTTGTTTACCCCTAATAGATAATGCCTCTGGCCTAAGCCTTTCATGTCTTGAAAAAAAAACTGATACAATAAAAGGGGCGTGGCCAGCTAGCTGTGTAGCTAGCCTTCATTTAGATTAGAGTTCATTGCAGCAGCGTATGTGTGAAAAAGGCTGCTAAACTCTCGCCTCTGGCTTGAAACCTGTAAGGTTTTTGTGGCATTTTTAATCTTTGTGTGGAGGGGTCTGTATATCGGGATTATTGCAAGTATCTTTGGAACAGCATCATTAAGTCAGGACGGTCTGTCGGGTTTGGATATCCGGTAATCTATTTTCTGTTCTTTGTGTTTCATTCTATAATGTTGTGAATAAATTCTGTTTGTTTAAAACTTGGCAGTCAGACTAACTGATTCACTCTGGGAATATCCACGATACACTTATCAAAACAAATAACAAAGTTACGCTTAAAAATGTTTTCAGGGGTTGGGCCTGGTTCATAATACAATGGGAAGAGCCAAAACACTCACCATATTAAAATGTTGTACTGACTCCGAGGCATGTATGCAGTTGTAAGTTTTAAAGTTTCATCTGAGTTATGAAGCACCAATCACAAGTTAGTAATTCCTAAATAAAGTTAAAAAAAAATGTAGATTGTGTTTATACATATTTTTAACCTAAGAAGGGGTTTGTAGACCAAAAGAGACTTTTTTTTTAACAAGGAAAGAATAATTTGCATTTGTGTATCACTTAACATGACCACTGCTTTAAATCCCATTAAGAACTTGTTTGAAGTGTAATTACTGCTGTAATGTAGGAAACCTGGCAGCCAATTTGTGCACTGCAGTCTCCCACAGACAACAATGTGATAAGAATGGCCAGATTATTTTGTTTTAGAGGTGTTGACTGAGGCCTAAGTATTAGTCAGGGCACAAATGAGAAATCCCCTACTCTTTCATGTGTGCTGCACAATTTCATACATTGAGCAAGCAGGCACAGCCTCAGTTTTAACATCTCAACCAAAACGTAGCACCATCTACAGTGTAGCATTCCCTCAGTGCTACAATGGGGTGCCAGCCTTGGTTTATGCGCTGAACTCCTGCAGAGAGACTTAAGTGCTGAATTTTGTATCTCAGAGAGGGAAGATCTGTCAGTCCTGAAGATTGCACTGATACAAAGGGAATATTGTGTGTGGTGGGTGTGTGTGTGTATGGGTGTGTGTGTATAGGGGGTGGGGGGGAGGGGGGGAGGGGAGGAGGGCGTGGAGCATGCAATGGCAAATGATGTACCATCTGATGTCAGGCACTTCATAATGCAGAGGGTCCATGCCACCACATGCCAAGGGAGCTTGGAGGGCATGAAATTGATCAAACATACTCAGTGGTTCAGGAAAAGGTAGCCATACACTTCATTCCTTATCACACAGAGTGCAGGAGTGATGCCCTCAGTCAGAGAAAAAAAAGGTTACATGGAATTTACAATGTGTTGTCTTATAATTCACAGCTAGAATGCCTTTTATATTATTGTGATACCATCACCATACCATTGCTTGTGACATGATGGTATGATGGGCTGTTTCCATCTTGCTAAGGTCACTTACAGCATGACACCCTGAGGGAAGACTGTATTACTAAGTACTAGTCCATACATGCCTGTGATTGTGATGTAAATATAAATACCAGAAGCTATAATAAATATCTCTACTTTTTCAGTGCTACGTGACTCAGGTCTGGTTCTTATGTGAAAGGGGCTAACAAAAATATCACCTTGTCAGATACAAGTACCCTGCAGAAGGTCAAAAGGCCATTACTGCATCAACAACAGATCATGAGGGCATTAATTTGTGTTCCACCAGGTCCATCAAACTCTTAGCCTCATTACAGCTTGGGCTGTGAACTATCAAGGCACCAAATATGAACTAAGAGTTGAACTCCAGATGTGAGATGAGGGTGACTGCCCTTGACATCAAGTATGCATTTGACCATGTATAGAATCAGGGAGATATAGCAAACCAGACTCAAAGGGAAAATCTTTCCATTGGTTGGAGTCATATCTAGTACAAAGTAAGATAGTTGTCATTGTTGTAAGTCAATTATCTCAGCTCCAGGATATCTCTACAGGAATTATTCAGATTAACATCTTTGGTCCAAACATCTTCAGCTACTTCTGTCCATCATAACGTCAGAACTGGGGAAGTTTGCTGACAGATTAGCATTGACCAGGAATTGAACGGCACCAGCCATATAAATACTGTGGCTATAAGAGCAGTCCACCAGCTAGAAACTCTTGCAATGAATAACTCACTTCCTGTCTCTCCCATGCCTGCCCACAAGATACAAATCCCAGGAATGTTTTGGAATACTCTCCAGTTGCCTGGATGGGCTGGACAGGTGCACCTCCAATAACACTCAAAAGCTTGACACCATCCAGAACAATTCAGCTGACTTGACTTGTACCCCGTCCATCACTTACAACATTTATTCCCTTCACCACCAATGCTTAGTAGAAGCAGTGTGTGTAATGAAGTACAATCAAGAGAATGTAACAGGGCATAACCATTTAAACTCCAAGTTTGAAGTTAAGGGCCCCTTTCAAGTGAAAAATAAATACGATTCCAGATCTTTGTGATATACTTCAGTCCCTCTGGAGTCAGGAATTGTGGAAGGTCTACACACTATACCACATGCTTCCTCTCCAGGAGTGCTAGGATGTAGACATAGAGAACAAAGAAAAGGAGACAACTGTGATGGCTCCCTTAAATGTGCGCTGGACCTTAGCTAGGCCAGAACCAACTCATGGTATGAGCAGGCCCTCTAACTCTCTCTCTGTTCCACTCTGTACTGATTGGCAAAAGATCAAAAGCATGGGATTAAAATACAGCCAGAAATCGAGGAGCAGCCCTTTAAAATAACAGAAGAGATTTTGCAAACCTTGCAAACTCTGGATGGACTTCAGAAGGGCGTGGGTATTTCAGTTCATCCATGGTTTCTGGTTGGAGAACACTCAGATTAATATCTTTGGCATGCAATCCTCATTAACAAACTCTGTGACGGTGGGGGTATACCCATTTAGGTTGGCGGCTGAGTACTTGAATATGAACCAGTCCGTTGACTCCAAGCAATCACATAAGAGTTCATCTGTTACCTCAGACCAACACTGTTTGACTTTCTGTATCGGGTCCTCATGCTTCCCTTTTAGCTTGTATGCCAACAGATGGAGCACAGCCATATGGTCTGATTTAGCAAAATGAAGGTGGGGAATTGAGCGGTAAGTGTCTTTGATGGCAGCATAGAGAGCATTCAGGGACTTTTTTTAAACTGGGTAGCAACCTCAGACCTAGTTGGCATGGTCTGGTGTCATGGCCTCCATTGATGGTCCTGGAGGAAGAGTAAATTCTGCCTCTGCACCAGCCCATCCAAAAGGGCCTCCAGCCAGGAGTCTGCCTACAAAGTGGGGCACTGATCTCTCCCTTGTCTGTTATGTCAGGGGCAAATATCAGTAACTGGTCAGAAATCAGACATGAAAGTCACCATAAGGGTGTGGTAGATAATTAATGAAGAAAGTTGAGTAAGATAGTGTGAACAAATTTTATAAACTTCTATGAGGTCAGCCCTCAGCCTCTGACCCTCCAGAGACCTACAGTGAATTCCCCAGCCCATTCGGATAAGATGTGTGTTGATGCTAAACACCACATTGTAAGTACTGCCCCCCCCCCGGGGCTGCACGATGGCTCAGTGGTTCGTACTGCTGCCTCACAGTGCCCCAGGAACCCGGGTTCGAGTCCCACCTCGAGTCTGTGTGGAGTTTGTACATACTCCCTGTGTCTGCATGGGTTTCCTCCCACAATTCAAAGATGTGCAGGTTAGGTGAATTGGCCACGCTAAATTACCCATACTGTTAGGTGCGTTAGTCAGGGGTAAATATAGGGTAGGGGAATAGGTCTGGGTGGGGTACTCTTTGGAGGGTCGGTGTGGACTTGTTGGGCTGAAGGGACTGTTTCCACACTGTAGGGAATCTAACCTAGTCAAACTCATTAGTGAGAAACTCCCCATAACACTTGACACAACTAGATTTAGTCAAAAGAAAGGTTCAACTCTATGTCTGACTTACAAGGCACTCTTCTAATGAGATCACAAGTTGGTTATCCCTCATTCTCAATAGATCACACAGTCTCTTGAGGTATTGGGGGCAGTACTTACAATGTGGTGTTTAGTCTCAGCACACATCTTATCTGAATGGGCTGGGGGTGTCACTGTAGGTCCCTGTAGGGTAAGAGGTTGAGGGCTGACCTCATAAAAGTTTTTTAAATAATGAGGAAAGGGTGAATAGTCAAAGGCTTTTCCTCAGGGCAGGGGATATCAAAACTAGAGGGCATAGATTAAAGATGAGAGGGGAAAGATTTAAAAGGTAACTAAAGTGCAACGTTTTCACACAGAGGGTGGTGCATGTATGGAATGAGCTGCCAGAGGAAGTGGTGGAGGCTGGTACAATTACAGCATTTAAAAAGGCATCTGGATGGGTATATGAATAGGAAGGAATTGGAGGGATACGGCCAAATTCTGGCATATGGGACTAGTTTAACGTAGGTTATCTGGTCAGCGTGGACGGTTTGGACCGAAGGGTGTGTTTCAATACTGTATATCTCTATGACTATCTCTTGAGGCACAAAGCTTTAACAGAGCAGAGACATTATGGTCCCCTACCATAGTCAGGTCATTCCCTAATTCTGGATTAGTAGAAAGTGAGGATGTAGATGCTGGAGATCAGAGTTGAGAGTGTGGTGCTGGAAATGCACAGCAGGTCATTCAGCATCCAAGGAGCAGAAAATTGATGTTTTGGGCATAAGCCCTTCATCAGCCATTCCTGATGAAAGGTTTATGCCTGAAACGTCGCTTCTCCTGCTCCTCGGATGCTGCCTGACTTTCTGAGCTTTTCCAGCACGACACTCTCGATACCTTGTGGATTACCCATCAATAATATTCTGATCATCTTCCTTTCCCTTTTTCATCAAACTACTATTTTCTCCCTGCTTACTGATTCCATATTACTCATGACTTTGGATGTACACCTTTACATAAGTTCTTCCAATGTAAAGCCAAGTATTGGTACCTATGTGTCAAAGTATTGAGATCGGGTCTACAGGATTAACAAACAATGAATAATGAGAATAGCAGTTCAAAACTATCAGCTTATCCTCCCTTTGAACACTCATCCTTATATGAAAGGATCTTACATTTTCAGCCATGCTCCTCATAGGCTACAGCAAAAAAGATCAAATTCTTCTAAGTTTACAGAAAGCTGAGTAATTTCTTTGAATATTCAGTCGAATATTGCTCAGAGATTGCTTCACAACATTAAGAAAAAAAAACTGACAGAGGCAAGCCTGCAGTTTTTATTTTGATTACATTTTAAGTCATATATATAATAATTTATACCAGTGTAGTATTTCCAGACTGACTTGGGTTAATACCACTGAAGCTTGAAATGGTTTACTACTAAACTTACTTTGTCATCTGAAGGATCTCAGACCATAATGAGATTTTTAATTCTATAGACTCTGATTCCATCATTCTCTGGAATTTATAGAACACTTTTGTATATACAAGAGATGGATTGAGAAAGACACATAAAATAGAAGACAAGAGAATAATGAGAAGCAAATAAAAGACAGGAAAGAAGTGAAAGAGAGAAAACGAAAGAGAAAAACAGAGGAAAAAAGGTGAAAAAGGAAAAGAAAGAAACAGCAAGCTAAGTTTTGATTTAGTTTGATTTATTGTTGTCACGTGTACCTACGTACAATGAAAAGTTTTGTTCTGCATGCAGTACAGGCAGATTATAACATACAAGGACATACAGATCATAGGATGATTGAATAGAATGAGCCATACAAAGTTACAACTGTACAAGAGATGTACAAAAGCAAGATCAATATTCGATTTGAAATTTGAGAGTCCATTCAGTAGTCTAATAACAGCAGGGAAGAAGCTGTTCTTGAAACTGTTGGTATGTGTATTTAAGCTTTTGTATCTTCTGGAGGAGAGTGAGACAAAGTGTTGCCCAACTTCTTTTGGAAGAGCAAAGGCAGCAATCTTCAGGAGTTGTACTAATTAAGATAAAAATTCTTGGGAAGATTTTAAAAATAGAATAAGAGATTGACAAATGGGTATTAGGTGAGGCTTCATACAAAGCAGTAAGTGGGAAAAGGAAATAAATCAGGAGCAAGCATACTTTTATTGATGTTTTAAAAATGGTAAGTAAACTGTAATTCACAACCAAAGATTTGTTGTTAGCCTGCACATTCCTCAGTTGGAATTAAGAGATTTCCATCAGTTATGGAACTTCCAATAGTGTAGACGTTTGAATCGATCAATCTCCTCTTCAAGAATGAAGATCTTTGGCAACTAGTTGTTCTCCTTATTTGAAAACACCCATGCATTCTAATTTGGTCTATTTTATTTTGTGGCTTAATTGTTATTTATAATGCGACATTGACAAATTTGACTTGCAGATATTCAACATTCAAATGCTTCAGGTTTTAATGAAGAGATAAAATGTTAATCCATCTTGTTCACTCTTTTTTGCTTTATTCATGATGACTCTTGATCAACTGGGATTCTATGATACTAAGTTGAAAGTGTTGCTATCTTAACTGCATTGAACACACCCATGTTGAATGCATACTTGGACATGACCAAAGCCTTATGGACATGGCAAACAGAACTGGAGGTTTGCTTCACATCTTTGATAGTAGGAAAATTTCAAATCGAATGACGTACCACTTTCCACCACACAGGCTATCGTGAAATGAGCAGATGACAGTGACCATCATGTTATTGTACAGAATCTTTCACAGGACCTCCTAGTCTGCAGTATCAAAGATCTTGATCATGTCAATGAACACCATATACAGGTTCTTTTACTGTTCAAGGGACATTTTTTTGAGGTTGACACACTCAAATATCATGCACAGAACCATACTGAGATTCTGGCACCAGCGTGTAAAAGGTGAGTGACAATCTGATTAACAATAACCCTTGTAAGATATTTTCCTGCTCTTGAAAGAAGTAATATTTCACAGTGATTGTCACCAATGGACTTCATAGAATACTTATAGTATGGAATCAGGCCATTCAGCCCATCGAGGCCACATTGACTCTCCAAAAACATCCCACCCAGACCCATCCCCTACTGTATTCCTGTATTTCTGCACATCCCTGGGCACTGTGGGCACTTTAAACCAGCCAATTCATCTTTGGACTGTGAGAGCACCCAGAGGAAATCCATGCAGACTTGGGGAGAATGAACAAACTCCGCACAGACAGTCGCCCAAGGGTGGACTCAAACCTGGGTCCTTGCTGTGAGGCAGCAGTGCTAACCACCGAGTGACCGCGCCACCCCATTTGCTCCCTGTATATTAGTGAGATGCAATAGGAAACCATCTTTGCAGACTTGACCCTGGACAAGGTAAAAGAGATTTGTGAGTTTCCTACCTATGTGAATCTCTCCAGACTTAAATACTTCGGTAGTATGCAGTCAGCTCCTAGTGATTTACCCATGCAAAGTTGCTTTATTGCTTTCATAACTTCTGCTTGAGAAGAATGGAGAGCAAGCTCTTTCAGAGTGTGGTGCTTAGAAAGTGTCTCTGTAATATCATCGTTCAGTATATATTATTGGTTTGGGAGATCACTGAAGTCATCTGCCAAACAAGAGTGAGAATCTCAGGCTTATTTGTGAAGTACTGGTTGACAATTGCTGAGAGGATGGGTGTCACACCATTGGGTTTGAAGCCATAAATTGATCACACAAGACTCATGTATAGCATTTTGGTCATTGAGTTTAGGAGTTGGGAGGTCATATTGTGGTTGTACAGGACATTGGTTAGGCCACTTTTGGAATATTGTGTGCCATTCTGCTCTCCCTCCTATAGGAAGAATATTGTGAAACTGGAAAGGGAACAGAAATGATTTACGAGGATTTTTCCAGGACTCGGGGGCTTTGAACTGATTTGAGCTTTTAAATCAGGTGAGTCACTGATTTGTGCTTTTAAATTTGAAGGCAGAGAGCAGGAGTTTTCTGGGAAAAGATGGACTTCTTATTTTTGTTTCCGTCCAGATATATAAGTCAGTGCTTTGTAGGGCCTTCCACCCAAACACTCCTCTAACCTTAAAGACCAGGGACATACCAGGTGCCAGGGTCCATGATGTCTCGGATGTTTTACTTTGTTATAAGGGGACTAGCAGGGATAGCAGTGCAGGAAGAGCAATGTTCCTCCTGCATGATGTTTGAGGTGAGGGACGCCATTGGTGTCCCATCCAAGTACATCTGCAGGAAGTGCACCCAACTCTCGCTCCTCCAAGACTGTGTTAGGGAACTGGAGCGGGGGCTGGATGAACTTTGGATCATTCAGGAGGCAGAGGCAGTGATAGATAAGAGTTACAGGGAAGTAGTTACTCCGAGGCACGAAGAAAGCTGGGTGACTGTTCGAAAGGGGAAAAAACAGTCAGTGGAGGGATCCCCTGTGGTCGTTCCCCTGAAAAACATGTATGCCGTTTTGGATACAGTTGATGGGGATGACTTACCAGGGGTATGCAGTGGGGCCCAGGTCTCTGGCACAGAGCCTGACACTGTTGCACAGAAGGGATGGGGGGAAAGGAGGAGAGTGTTAGTCACTGGGGACTCGATAGTTAGAGGCTCAGATAGAAGGTTTGTTGGGAACAAACGAGACTCATGGTTGGTGTGTTGCCTCCCAGGTGCCAGGGTCCATGATGTCTCGGATTGTATCTTTAGGGTCCTGAAGGAAGTCATTGTCCATGTAGGTACCAATGACATAGGTAGAAAGAGGGATGGGGATGTAAGGCAGGATTTCAGGGAACTAGGGTGGAAGCTGAGAGCTCGAATAAATTGAGTTGTTATCTCTGGTTTGTTACCCGTGCCACGTGATAGCGAGGCAAAGAATAGGGAGAGATATCAGCTGAACATGTGGCTGCAAGGATGGTGCAGGAGGGAAGGTTTCAGGTTCTTGGATAATTGGGGCTCATTCTGGAGAAGGTGGGACTTATACAAACAGGACGGTCTTCACTTGAAACAGAGGGGTACTAATATCCTGGGTGGGAAATTTGTTGGTGCTATTCAAGTGGGTTTAAACTAGCTCAGCAGGGGGATGGGAACTGGAGGTGTAGTTGCCGTGCACAGGAGGATGAGAGTAGGAAAGTACAGGATTTCAGGGTCACAGGAATATGCTGGCAGACAGCAAAGTGGTTTGAAGTGTGTCTACTTCAATGCCAGAAGTATCCGAAATGAGGTAGGTGAGCTTGCTGCATGGATAGGTACCTGGGACTTCGATGTTGTGGCCATTTCGGAGACATGGAGAGAGCAGGGTGAGGAATGGATGTTGCAGGTTCCAGGGTTTAGATATTTCATTAAGAACAGGCAAGGCGGTAAAAGAAGGGGAGGCATGGTCTTGTTAGTCAAGGATAGTATAACGGTGGCTGAGAGAAATTTTGATGAGGAATCATCCACTGAGGTAGTGTGGGCTAATGTTAGAAACAGGAGAGGAGAGGTCACATTGCTTGGAGTTTTTTATAGGCCTCCGCAGAGTTCCAGGGAGGTGGAAGAGAGGATTAGCAAAATTATTCGGAGTAGGAGTGAAAGGAACAGGGTGGTCATTATGGGGGACTTTAACTTCCCCAACATTGACTGGAAATGCTATAACTCTAGTCCATCGGATGGATCAGTTTTTGTCCAATGTGTACGATGGGGCAAGGGCAATTATAATGCGATTAGGCAAGAATTAGGATGCATAGAATGGGGTAGCAAAATGCAGGGGATGCAGACAATGGAAATGTGGAGCTGGTTTAAGGAACAGATATTGCGTGTCCTTAATAGGTATGTTCCTGTCAAGCAGGGAGGAAGTGATAAGGTAAGGGAACCGTGGTTTACTGCAGAAATTGCATCTCTTGTTAAGAAGAAGAAGGAGGCTTATTTGTTGATGAGGCAAGATGGTACAGATGAGGCAATGGAGAGTTACAGATCAACTAGAAAGGATTTAAAGAGAGAGTTAAGAAGAGCAAAGAGAGGACACGAGCAGTCTTTAGCAAATAGAATAAAGAAGAACCCTAAAGCTTTCCCTAGGTATGTGAGGAATAAAAGGATGATTAGGGTAGGAATAGGGCCAATCAAATGAAGTGGGAAGTTAAGTGTGGACCCTGTGGAGATCGGAGAGGTGTAAATGAACATTTCTCATCGGTTTTCACTCAGGAAAAGGAGAATATTGTAGAGGAGAAGAATGAGGTACGAGATATTAGACTAGAAAGGATCGAGGTTAGTTACGAACAGGTGTTATCAATTCTAAAAGGAGTGAAAATAGACAAGTCCTCTGGGCCAGATGGGATTTATCCGAGGAATCTCTGAGAAGCTAGGGAGGAGATAGCAGAGTCTTTGGCTTTGATATTTGCGTCGTCATTGTCTACAGGTTTGGTACCAGAGGACTGGAGGATTGCAAATGTTGTGCCCTTGTTCAAGAAGGGCAGTAGAGATGACCCAGGTAGTTATAGACCAGTGAGCCCTAGGAAAGATTTTGGAAAGGATTATAAGAGATAAGATTTATAATCATCTGGCAAGCAATAATTTGATTTCAGATATTCAACATGGTTTCGTCAAGGGCAGATTGTGTCTCACAAACCTCATTGAGTTTTTTGAGAAGGTGACCAAGCATGTAGATGAGGATAGGGCAGTTGACGTGGTACACATGAACTTCAGTAAAACCTTTCATAAGGTTCAACATGGTAGGCTGTTGGAGAAAATGCAGAGGCATGAAATTGAGGGTGATTTAGCAGTTTGGATTAGAAACTGGCTTTCTGAAAAAAGTCAGCGAGTGGTGGTTGATGGAATATAATTAGCCTGGAGTCTGGTTACTAGTGCGCCACAAGGATCTGTTTTGGGACCACTACTATTTGTCATTTTTATAAATGACTTAGACACAGGCATAGGTGGATGGATTAGTAAATTTGCAGACGACACTAAAGTCGGTGGAGTAGTGGACAGTGTGGAAGAATGTTGCAGGTTGCAGGGGACTTGGATAAACTGCAGAATTGGACTGAGAGGTGGCAAATGGAGTTCAATGCAGCTAAATGTGAGGTGAT
>NC_057719.1:76627147-76684098 GCF_004010195.1 Chiloscyllium plagiosum
GGTGTGGACCTGACGAGGGAGTCACGGAGGGAGTGGTCTTTTCGGAACGCTGATCGGGGAAGGGAGGGAAATATATCCTTGGTGGTGGGGTCCGTTTGGAGGTGGCAGAAATGACGGCGGATTATACGATGTATCCGGAGGTTGGTGGGGTGGTAGGTGAGGACCAGTGGGGTTCTGTCCTGGTAGCGGTTGGAGGGGCGGGGCTCAAGGGCGGAGGAGCGGGAAGTGGAAGAGATGCGGTGGAGGGCATCGTTGACTACGTCTGGCAGGAAATTGCGGTCCTTGAAGAAGGAGGCCATCTGGGTTGTACGGTTTTGGAACTGATCCTCCTGGGAGCAGATGCGGCGGAGACGAAGGAATTGGGAATATGGGATGGCGTTTTGATAGAGATATACAAGATGATCAGAGGATTAGATTAGATCCTCAGATCCTTTTTCTGAGGATGATGATGTCAACGTGTACGATGGGGCATAACTACAAATTTAGGGGTAATAGATTTAAGACAGATGTCAGAGGCTGGTGTGGAATGCCCTACCTGCTAATGTCGTCAACTTAGCCACATTGGGGAGACTTAAACAATCCTTAGATAAATACGTGGATGATTTTGGGATAGTGTAGGGGGACAAGCTGAGAATAGTTCACAGGTCAGCACAACATCGAGGGCCGAAGGGCCTGTTCTGCGCTGTATTGTTCTATGTTTTAGATTAGATTAGATTCCCTACAGTGTGGAAACAGGCCCTTCGGCCCAACCAGTCCAGACCGAACCTCTGAAGAGTAACCCACCCAGACCCATTTCCCTCTGACTAATGCACCAAACACTATGGGCAATTTAGCATGGCCTATTCAGCTGACCTGCACATCTTTAGACTGTGGGAGGAAACAGGAGCACCTGGAGGAAACCCACGCAGACACGGGGAAAATGTGCAAACTCCACACAGACAGTCGCCCGAGACTGGAATCGAACCTGGGACTCTGGTGCTGTGAGGCAGCAGTGCTAACCACTGAGCTACCATGCCACCCATTATGTTTGATATTCTATGAACTATAAGGAGAAGCTGAATGGGCTGGGGCTGTTTTCCCTGGAGCATCAGAGGCTGAGGGATAACCTTACAGAGATTTACAAAATCATGAGGGGCATGGAAAGGGTAAATAAACAAAGTCGTTTCCCTGGGTTAGGGAAGTCTAGAACTAGAGGGCATAGGTTTATGGTGAGAGGGGAAAGATTTAAAAGGGGCCTAAAGGACAACTTTTTCACGCCAAGTGTGATGCATGTATGGAATGAGCTGCCAGAGAAAATGGTAGAGGCTGGTACAATCACGACGTTTAAAAGGCACCTGGATGGGTACATGAGTAGGAAGGGTTTAGAAGGATATGGGCCAACAGCTGGCAAATGGGAGTAGATTATTTGAGGATATTTGGTTGGCATGGAAGAGTTGGACCGAAGGGTCTATTTCCATGCTGTCCCATGTCTTCTGTATGTCTCTATAACTCTATCAACAGCTGCTTAAAAGTCATCAGCTTTATTTTGTCAGCATTAGTTCTTAACTCTCTCAGTTTAACCTGCAGCCTTTTCGAGTGATGGTATCTCACATTTGATGCTGGTGATTTCTTGTCAGAGATGTAAAGTTTGTGATATCATACCTTTAATCTGGAAGCCTGTCTATATTTAGTTGTTGTTAAACAAATCTTGGTACTTCTGATTGCCATTGGGGTAGCTTGCTGGAAATCAAACCCCACTCTTCCGGGAGTTGTTACAAAAGTTAAAGACTTTCAAAAGTACTCATAGATTTTTCAATTTATCCATCTTTTTGACCAATCCTTAAGTTTGACAGAAAGCACAGCCTCAGACTGCACCTATCACTATGGGTAATTTAGCATGGCCAATTCACCTGGCTTACACATCTTTGAAATGTGGGAGGAAACTGGAACACCTGGAGGAAACCCACGCAGACAAAGGGACAATGTGCAAACTCCACACCATTGCCCGAGGCAATGATCAAACCTGAGTCCCTGATGCTGTGAGGCAGCAGTGTTAGCCCCTGAGCCACCATGCCACCCATACCACCCATAAATAGAGAGCTACATCTCCAATTTTGTTGATAATAGTAAGTTAGGTGGGAAATTGTGTAGGGGGAAACACAATGTTCCAAAAAGCCATTGATAGATGTGAATGGCAAACCAGACATTCAATGTGGGAAAATAAGGAGTAATCCACTATGCGCCCAAGAGAGATAGGATAAAATGTATTCTGGGTTGTGAGAAGGTAGGGACTGAGATCGAGCAGACAGACTAAGATCCAAAGTCACCAAAAGCTGGTGAAAAAGCCCACAAACAAAAATTGAAAGCCCAGTGGAATGCTGACCTTTCTCTGAAGATAGACAGTATACAAGGGACTGGATGTTATTGGTTTCAGTGGGGTTGCAATACAGATTAAATAGAATTGCACTTCAGTTAAAAGGGTTAAAACATGATGACATACAAAGTGTTGAGGTTTAGGTCATTTGAAAAATTAAAAAGATTGATTGATGGTTGTTCAACAAGAGAATTAAAGGTCACAGAACTAAAGCTGGTAAAAGGAGGTTAGGTACAGATCAACAGTGACTTGACTGAACAACAGGGTCAAATAACTCGTAGATATAATGCACATATTGTCATCCCAGATTCAACAATCACTTGCTCAAACCAATCAGTTTAATCATGTTATGACACGGTTTGTGGCACCTTCACATTCAAATATGAGGAGAGAAGTTAAAATAGAGACATTACCTTGCCTGAATTGAAATTACAGTAATAGTGCTGTTGAGAAGGTGCAACTGACTCATTCAACTTTACACAGCAATGAGAGATATAATGATACTGTTACATTTAAAAGCTAAGGAGTGATGCCTATAATGTACATTGCACACACTGAGTAATGACCACTTCACTTACTTGGTCCTAAGTGTCATAAAGTAGCTTTGGTGCCAAGCCTTTTACTTGCTTTGTCCTGTGGCTTTTGGGCAAACAGCCAACAGATTCAATTCTGAAATTGAGCTAAAAACGTAATAAAGCGAAGCAATAACAGTCAGCAGCTTTAAAGCTTTTAACACCTTATGTCATACACTGTGCAATTAAATTCAGTGCAAGAGTTGTCACTGCTCCAGGTTCCTTTTCTTACCAAAACACCACGAGCTGTGAAATATGTAGAAAGATTTCGGTTTGTACGGTAGTGGATTATTAATGAAAACTGCAAGTTTGGGAAGTGGCAGAGTGGCTTCTTGTAGTATTCACATTTCTTAAAGAATGTAAGAACATAAGAACAAGGAGCAAGAGTAGGCCAACTGACCCCTTGAGTCTGCTCCACCATTCAATAAGATCTTTTCATGGACTCAGTTCCACTTACCCACCTACTCACAATGACCCTTAATTCCTTTACTGTTCAAAAATCTATTTTTGCCTCAAAAACATCAAATGAGGTAGCCTCAACTGCTACAGTGAACAGGCAATTCCACAGATTCACAATCCTTTGGGTGAAGAAGTTCCTCCTTAGCTCAATCCTAAATCTGCTCCTCCTTATTTCGAGGCTATGCCTCCTAGTTCTAATCCTGTGAAGAGAATCTGAATTTGAACAACATTGGTGTGACAGTGTCGTGAAAAATTAAGCAATTCAAGCACCGTACCGTACTCTGCAGCTCACTTCAGTTTGTGAGTTATATACTGCCCAAATAAGGTTGCTGCTTCTTGTGGAACTTTTTAATGTAATTAATAGAGAAACAAATCTGTGGGATTTCATCAATGTCGAGAAGGGAACAACCTCAATTTGGAAACATAGTCCCTTCCATAGCTGCTCATCATTATAATGGTCACATGAACTTGATGTTATCAAGGAAGGAGTTGTTTACCAAGGCTGCCTGGAATTGCCCGAGAAAAGAGGTTGGAAGGATAGGACTCAGCAAATGTGAGCATTTAGATTGTGCAGTCTCCGCCCAACTTTGACGGGGTGAAGATACGAGAGCATTTGTAAAAGGAAAATTCAGGGGGGTTGGAAGTTAGATTACTGCTCATGAATAATTTAAGGACACATCCAAAAAAGAACAAGGACATTTGTATACACAAGACTTACCAGTTCTAAGCAAACCTGAACAGACTTTAAATTTGTAGGAGAGCAAACAACATAAATAATCAAATATTAAAGTGCTGTGCAAGGTCAAAGTAATATTAAAGGAACTTGTGATCATAATATGCCCATTGAGGTACATGGTTCACTAGTCAGACTATAGCTGGAGAGCTGTGTCAAGCTCACATGAGCTGTTGGCAGTATAGAGAAGAGTCAAGAGGCTTATCCCACCATGCTAAAGGTTTGAGCATTTAAGTCAAGTTTAGGCCTTTCAACAAAAATGAGGTTTTGCAGATGTAATCTGTAGAGCATGGTGAAGAATGAGCCTGAAGAAGGGATCATGCCCAAAACGTCGATTCTCCTACTCCTTGGAAGCTGCCTGACCTGCTGCGCTTTTCCAGCAACACATTTTCAGCTCTGATCTCCAGCATCTGCAGTCCTCACTTTCTCCCTGAAAAACGTATATGCCCTATTACTTTTCACCAGAGGTTAAGTCTGGGAATTCTGCAGCACATCACACTGCCTGGATGAATGAGACTCCAGCAGCACACAGGAAGCTCAGCACCATCCAGGACACCCCATCCACCACCTTCAGCATTCATTCCCTTCACCACTGATACACAGTGGCAGCAGTGTGCATATCATTATAAAATCAAGTCAGAAATTCACCAGAGGTACTTTAACAGCACCATCCACGTATGTGATCTCTACCATTTAGAAGGACATGGACAGTAGATGCATGGGAACACCACCAACTCCACATCCTTGCCAAACTATGTCCCATTTTGGTCTGGGATTATCCTCCTATTCTTTCACCATTGCTGAATCAAAATCCTGGAACTTGCTCCCCACCAACTCAATGGGTGCAGATATTGTTTACTATCACTTTCAAAATGGTGCCCCTTTAGAAAACCTTACATACAGATGAGCCTGTTCCTGGATGTCAAGTAACCAGGCACTCTGTATGTTAGCAGCCTAGAAAAATGTTGTGTCTAGAATTTATTCTGTAATCCCTGCTTTCTTGAACTGATGTACTCCTCAATAAATTAGAAGTAGCCAAAATGCTCCCTGGTATTTTGCTCTTCACCCCTTATAAGGAAAGAATCCTGACCTTCATTTCTTGAAATGGCTGAGTGATCACCCCCAAACTCCTGGTCTGGCATCAGAGGTTGTCATAACTTGACTGAGGACATGATTCCTGTCTTTGAGCTAATTGGTAAGGCAAGACAAAAGCATTCTTATCTTGGTCACTCTGGCTGAAAGCGCAAAGCACAAAAGGCAAGGCAGGAATGTTACAGACATTCAGGTTGGGTTCAAAGGGAACAAATGGTAAGGGATCAAGCAAGATGCAGCCTGGTCCAATCCGTGGGCTGGGAGTCAGTTTCTGTATGCAAAGTGTTTTTGCAGCAGGACTGCAATGATAGTTGCCAGTTCACCTCAAGGTGCAGCAGTGTGATTCAAGAGGATCAGGGACATGCCATGATGATGTGGATAGGCTGGAAAGTGTCTGATGCCAAGGTCCACAGATGTGGCCACTGTCCATGGAGTGTTCAATGATCATTCTGGTGCCAAGCATCCAAACTGGACATCCAGAGGTAGAAGTGACAAGGAGTTACCCACTCAGAATTTCAGGTCAGGAATTCTTAGCATCTGATTTCTTCACAGTGAATGGTAGCATGGGTGCTGCATTTCAAGGTGATACCTGCAGTTGATGAGGCTGACAATAAGCAATAATACCTGGTAAAAGGCATGTTAGCAACTGCTTAGCAGGAAACTGGTCTCGACACCCACAACTCTGTTGGAAAATGTGACTAGTTGTATACAACATTGAGAAAGACCTTGCTGGAGATCGTATAATTTTCCAAGATTTCTCACCTTTGACCCACATTGTTCAGGCCTCAATAAAATTCCTCCTTTAGCTTTTTGTTTAGTTTAAGATTCTGATAGTGCAACCATGCATTTCCTAATAGGAGCGAGTTTGGGAGTTGTTAAATGCCAAAATATGGCTGACTATGCAATCATAATATTTGAACTCCACAATATGCCAGACCAGTGCCTTTAATTCTGCTCCATATTCAAACAAAATCACATAACAAATGCAAATATAGAGTCCAAAGATGAATGAGATATTTAATTCAGCGGTGTACTGTATGAGCACTGATGCTTTTAACTATTCTAATGCAAATTAGACAATTCAACTCACAGTGTTCCTGTTATTAGGCCCCTAGCCCTAGAAATGCTAGAACAGCAATAGTCAGCCTTTGCAGTACAGATTGTACTTGAATTCTGAAAATATTTAACACTGGATAGAACCAGCAAATTACTCTTGCATTTATTATTCCTGTCAAAATGTCAATTAACTTCATATTCACCATGAGTGGCACAGCGGTTAGCACTGCTGCCTCACAGCGCCAGAGACCTGGGTTCAATTCCCGTCTCAGGCGACTTACTGTGTAGAGTTTGCACATTCTCCCCGTGATTGCGTGGGTTTCCTCCGGGTGCTCTGGTTTCCTCCCACAAGTCCAAAAATGTGCAGGTTAAGTGAATTGGCCATGGGAAATTGCCCATAGTGTTAGGTGAAGGGGTAAATGTAGGGGGGTAGGTTGCGCTTTGGCGGGTCGGTGTGGACTTGTTGGGCTGAAGGGCCTGTTTCCACAGTGTAACTAATCTAGTCTAATCATTGCAAATACTGCTAAACAAATACTGAACTTCCAATGCAAATCTAAAAGGTTTGCTTCAGTTTACTCTGAAACTCAGGGGATGCCACATATTCATTTAGAGGTTGGAATATTTGTATCTGTATTTGTTGCATTTAACAGCAACATTTGAAGAGGTGACAAAAGCTACGGAGAAGAGATTGTCCACAGATGTTATATTGAAGACATCCAATAAAATTCTTCATAAACTTACTGTTATCTGAAGCTGAATAATGGAATTGAAGTTAAACTATTGACATGGTGAGGAAATTAACTGAGCAGTTGGAGACACAGAGTCGAGATAATGGGCAGGCGATGAGACTAGCTGCATCCCAGAACAACCTGTGTTGTGACCTCTACTACTATCTGTGTTTTATTAATAACAGTCCAGCAAACATTTTATTAACTGACACCTATAGGAACCGGAGTGTCCCAATTGATCGAATATTCTGAATAATCAAGAGGTACGCATAACCACAGTAAACCCTTTGAGACACCACCATCCCTCAAAAGATCTGTGTGGAAACACACAGTAAGTAATAGAAATGTAATTGGTGGTATTCACAACACTGTTATACTTAATTTACAGCATAAATACTCAGACATCGTGGCAGACTGCAGTTTTTGAAGTATATAATTTTTATCAAGAATGCCAGTTAAAACAAGGTTTGCTGTAATTGTTTGGAAAAGCACATATCCATGTTTGCTGATGACACAAAGATAGTTTGCACTGTAAATAATGTGGCTGAAAATACAAAGAGATTTTAATCGTGTCATGAACGTGGCAGTCATGATATTATACATTCTGTAGAAAGCTTATCTGTCTTTAATCGACTCAAGAAATCTTGAGAAATGGCTGCCGGAAATCACCTGAACCTTTATAATTACAATGTTGTCAATCTCCTTAAAGGTCCAAGTGGATTACAAATGGACATAATTACATGAGTGAAGACCTTTCAAATCAAATGCGCATTTCCACAAGAAGTAAGCAAAGTCTCATTTCCAACGGATTCTCTTGGTGGTGGCTCACCAAATACTGAATGTGGAAGCATAATGCAACAATTTTGGCACAGCTGCCATATTAGGTTTTGATATATATACAGGAGAGATTACAAAGCATCATTTTGTCAGATGTCCCAAGGAAGGACTCTGAGGGAACATTCTCACCCAGAGGAATCACAGGAAATAGTAGAAATTAGCCACGATTCTGCTGAAATAGTCTACAAATCTGCAAGCACAATAATAATGACACTACTGAGGAAAAAGATACCACTCTCTCTCTCTTTCTTTCAAAGACTGTCTCCACCTGTGGAAGCAATCTCCGACTCTAGAAATGATCACATCTGCTAAATTCTGACTTCAATTTTTCAACCCCTACACTTTCAAAGGGCAGTCTTCAATGAAGTAACAGGCCTGCAACAATAATAACAAAAAAGTAATGTGAAATCTGAAACAAATGCAGAGAATGTAGCAGGTCGACAGTATCTGTGGAGAGAAAAATAAAATTAAGGTTTCAAGTCCAGTCTGACTTTTACTCAGAACTCAACAATGTCACAGTTTCATGATTATAAGTAGAATTTTTCTGTACCTACTTTAAATCTTTTTTTTCCCCCTAATGATTATCATTTTGTGTGGATACATTCAAACCAGTAGCATGAGTAGGCCATTAAGCTCTTTCAGTATTGTAATCTCAAATCAGTATTTCTGCACAAGCCTGATAACCTTTAAACCTCTTGTTTAACAAGAATTTATCTACCTCTGCCTTGAAAATATTGAAGAACTCTGCTTCCACTGCCTTTCCAGGGAAAGAGATCCAAAGACTAACGGACCTCTGAGAGAAAGAAAATCACACACTCTCTATTTTAAATGAGCAAAACCTGATTTTAAGCAGTGACCCCCTAATTCTAGTTTCCCCTATAAGAGGAAACATCCTTGTACATCTACTCTGTCAAATCCCTTCAGGTTTTTATATGCTTTAATCAAGTTACTTCTTATAATTCTAAACTCTAGCTAAATTGTTTAAATTTCCTCATAAAACACTCCACTTATTTCAGGCATTTGTCTTCCTTCTAAAATAGTTACTTGCATGTTTCCTCACATTATGGTCAGTACTGATTCGACTGAGGGCAATCAGGTATACCTCATAGAATATGAGTTCCCTGATTGGGGATGTTAACCTGCTCCAATCAGGGAGCCGTGGCTGAGAGGTATGAACAGGAGTATCAAAGGTTCTGTTCACTCTGAGGGAGCTGGATCAGTATCAAGGACTCTCCACATATAAATAAAGGGTGACTTGGTGATGGGATACCACACTCTGTGGAGCTATTTCATACTCCACTTGCTACATCTTTGCCCACTCACTTAAGTTTATTCTTGTAATCTCCTTGTATGCTCTTTGCAACTTAACTTTCCTACTTTATATTGTCAGCAAATTTGACAAGCATACTTCCCTGCCTTCACTTAAATCATTTATATAAATTGTAAACAGTTGAGGTACCAACACTGGTCCCTGTGGCACATCACTCATCATGTTTTACCTACCTGAAAAAGACCCATTCAATCCTACTCTCTTCTTCCTGTTAGCCACCCAATCTTCTATCCATACCAGGGTGCTGTACCCTACACTGTGAGCTGCAATAAACTTTGATGTGGGACGTTACCAAATGTATCCTGGAATTCTAAATATTATAAATCTGCCAGTTCCCCTTTATCTACAGTAAATGTCTGTCTCAAAGAACTTCAGTAGATTAGTTAAGCATGATTTTTCCCGTGCAAAGCCATGTTGACTCTGCCTGATTACCATGAACGTATCAAGCATTCTTTTATAACCTCTTTAATAGTAGCTTCTAACGTTCTCCCTATGAAGGTGTTAAGCTAAGTAACCTCCCCCCTTTTCTGCCTCCCCCTTTTTCAATAAAGGAGGTACAATTCACTACTTTAACCCGTTCTACTCTCCTGCCTCAGTTGTCCTTGTTTAAGCTTTAAATACTCTCATACCTTCTCCTTTCATAAAATTGAATGATATTACTCATCTTATGTTATACCTTCTAGCAACAGTTACGTAATAATGTAATCTTCGATCTTACTTAAAATTAAAGCTTTTCAGCTGGTTATTTTCATATTTGAATTACTCAAAAATCTAAAACAAGGAGCTAAAAATGTGTTATACAAATTCACAGTTTCACAGATGGTCTGTGGATAATGCTTCATGGGGTCATGGCAACGGTTTAAGTGAAGTGAATGGGTAAACTCTGCAAATGGATTTAATTATAGAGGAGTGTAAGGTCTACAACTTTGGATCTAAAAAGGATAGATCAGAGTGCTCTTTTAAATGGTTAAAATCTAACAGCATTGGAGATTCAAAGAGACTTGCTACATGAATTAAAATGATGTGAACAGGTACAGAAAATAAATCAAAAAGGTGAATAAAATAATTGTCATGTACCCAGAGGATTAGATTACAATGAGGTAGAAGTTATGCTACAACTATATACAACCTTACTTAGAAGACATCTGGAGTACTGTGTTCATTTCTGGACATCATACCACAGAAAGAACGTATTAGCCTTATGAGTCATTGCAACATAGATTTAATACCTGAACTTGGAGTTAAATTACAAAAAAGTAGGGTAGTATTTCCTGGAAGTTAGAAGACATGGAGTGAAATTGGTATGAAGTTTCAAGGTATTAAGGGGAACTTAGCTTTTCAGTACCACTCACTTGTACTGGCTAGGACTCTACAACTCCTTGGGAGAAGTTTTACTCGTCAGGAGTCAAGTTAGGAAACATTACACCCAAAGGATGGTTAAAATCAGGGAACTCTTCTCCACAAGCGAATCCTTGGTTAGTTTTAAGTTTAAATCTGATAGATTTTGGTTAACCAAAGGTAGAAAGGGAAATAGGCCACTGTTAGGTATTTATCGAGTCATAGAGATGTATAACATAGAAACAGACCCTTTGGTTCAACTTGCCTATGCCGACCAGATATCCTAACCTAATCTAGCCCCATTTGCCAATACTTGGCCAATATCCCTCTAAACCCTCCCTATTCATATACCTATCCAGATGCCTTTTAAATGTTGTAATTGTACCAGCCTCCTACACTTCCTCTGGCAGTTCATTCAATACATGCACCACCCTCTGCACGAAAAGGTTGCCCTTTAGGTCTCTTTTAAATCTTTAAATCTCTCATCTTAAACTATGCCCTCTACTTTTGGATACCCCTGTCCTGGGGAAAAGACCTTGTATATTCAACCTATCCATGTCCCTCATGATTTTATAAACCGCAATAAGGTCACCCCCTCAGCCTACGATGCTCCAAGGAGGATAGCCCCAGCCTGTTCAGCCTCTCCCTATAGCTCAAATCCTCCAGCCCTGGCAACATCCTTGTAAATCCTTTCTGAACCCTTTCAAGTTAAACAACATCTTTCCTAAAGCAGGGAGACTAGAATTGAACACAGTATTCCAAAAGTGGCCTAACCAATGTCCTGTACAGCCACAAATGGACCTCCCAACTCCCATACTCAATACGCTGACCAATAAAGGCAATCATTCCAAATGTCTTCTTCACTAGCCTGTCTACATGCACCTTCACTTTCAAGGAACTGCTCCACTCCTGTGACTCCACTTACAAGGAACAATGAACCTGCAATCCAATGTCTCTTTGTTCGGCAACATTCCCCAACACTCCCAATACCTTACTATTAAGTATATAAGTCCTGCCCTGATCTGCCGGTCAACCATAATCTCACAAAATGGTGAAACAAGCTCAAAGCACTAAAGGACTTAATCCTGCTCTTAACCATTCCCAGAAACAGGTAAACATGGATCAGGTGAGATATACAGCTCCGAAAATCTCAATCTCATTCGAACCTTCCTATCTTTTGATTTTTTTGGAGGTTGGGAATGGCAATCAAACCATTCCGAGATGGTGGGCTGGCAATTTAAATATTTTAATGAGGCTGACATGGCCTCTGAATTTGCTCATTTGACTTTAATTCTTGTCTAACCAGGTTTCCCAGAAATCCTGCACTCAAGGGAGGTGAGGGCAGCTTCAGAGAGAAAGCAGTTTGTTTCTGCATTTTTAAAGCACCTTTCACAGTCTCAGGGCATCCTAACTGTTTTACAGCCAACGAAATTTCTTTGAAGTGTGGTCACTTTTGTAACACAGAAAATGTTGTAATATTCTTGTGCTATCTATATGCAAACCCAATGAGCTATGTGGATTTTGTTTACTTGAATTTCTCTGGTATGTTGAGGTACGACTAAGATCTTACAGACAGGCAGAAGTGGGTATTGCAGATGCTGGAGATTAGAATCAAGATTAGAGTGGTGCTGAAAAAGCACAGCAGGTCAAGCAGCATCCGAGGAGCAGGAAAATCGACGTTTCGGGCAAAAGCCCTTCATCAGGAATGAAGGTCTCTCCTGATGAAGGGCTTTGCCCAAGACGTCGATTTTTCTGCTCCTCGGATGCTGCCTGACCTGCTGTTCTTTTCCAGCACCACTCTAATCTTGACTCTGACAGACAATACTGACTAATCTGTAGAAGCCACCTTTTGTCTTGAGTAGTGCCATAAAAAGTAGTGTTAGCCTGTGGTCATGGAAAGAGATTGAGGTACTTTGCATATCTATATGCTGAGTTTCTTAAAGGGACTTGACCTTTCAAGTAATAATACCCATGAAATATTGCAGACCATTTTTTTCAAAAAAAGATCCTGAAGACAGCAATATGATAATGTCCAGGTAGTCTATGTTCTTTTAATCATTTTGATTGAGGAATAAATATTGACCAGATTTAAAAAAAACTCCACTGATTTTCCATGCGATAATGATGTGTTTTTTTTTGTATGCGTTCTTTTGATGAGTCAGTCAATATTTTAGTTTAGTGCATAATCTCAAGGGCTTGGATCCTGATGTAGCACTGGAATGTCAGCATATATGTTGCACTGAAGGTTCTGGATTGCAAGTTAAAGCTATAACCTCCAGCCACTCCAGCAAAAGTATGGTTGATAGCTCTTCCTGTAATTCTGAAAACAATATATTGCACAAGATGCAAAATTTACAACACAATTATTATAACATATTGTGAAAGAATCCAGTGAAGTGCAGCATTGTTTTGAATGCAAAAGAACAACATTACAGATCTAAGTGGTTTTGCTAATGACTGCATTGAGTACATAAGCATTGTTTTATCTGTAAACGTAATAGGATATCCTTTCAAGACTATTTTATCGCCAACAAAAATTTCAATAACATGTGGGTATCTGTTAATAGCACATCACTTAGAAATAATTAGAGATGAACTGGATCAAATAACTGAATGACTTGAAAAAGCACTTCATGAAGCTAACATCCAATTGTCTGGTATTAGTGATGACCCAAATTTTCCATTGGCCTGATAGTCATTATGCCTTTGTCGATAGTGTCGTGCATGGGAACTCCATGAGATCCACATCATAGCACACTCTAAAGGACAAGCCAAACAAAGACACGCACAAGAATTCCTAGAAGCATGGCATTCCAACCAGAACTCTATCAACAAACACATCGAGTTAGACGCCATCTACCAACCCCTGAGAAAAGGAACAGGAAATGACTTCACCACAGGAAATGACATCACCAACCCAAAGAAACCCAAACATAGAAAGCAGGAATTTTCAGCAATGCTTTGCCTAAGGCCCACTGAAGATGTTACCCAGTAGGGTAACAAGGCATCTGGAAATGAACCTTATAGCTCAGCGAGCAAACCTACATCCAAAACTCCAAAGGATATTTGGAACGAAAATTGAACTTTCCACTGGGAAATTCCTTGACATCTGGAACACTCTGAAAGTCTCTATTTAAATTGGAGATTCTGCAGCAGTCCAATGAAATTACATAGAATATTTTTTCAGTAGAAGTTAGACTTTTAAATGCAAGCTCTAATTAATAAACTGACCCCATGTTTGGTTCACACTTGCCCTGCCCCCTCAACTATACGTCCATCAGATTACTTACAATGCCTAAACCCGGACCCAAAGCCCTCCCCCCTCCATGAACCAACTCCACCTAGCTGGACCTGATCCTACACCACTAGCCCACACAAGACCTGACCCGAATCAATCCCCCTGCTGCTGGGCCACTGACCTAACCCAGTATTCCCGCACCCACCAGACATGACTCAGGGTCATTTTTCCTTCACTCCCCAGAGACGGACTCAACAGGCCCAATTCCCAGACCTGCACCCCAAAACATCCATACCCCTGGTCAGACCTGATTTCTCTCATCCACACACCCAGACCCCCACCCTAAACATTGTGTCACGTGGCAGCTTGCACTCTGGCACCTTACCCACTTGGTAGCCTACCCTCTTCCCATTTGGCATCCTACTCTGCTGGCACCCTACCACCTACGCAACAGGAGTCACACTAACCTGGCACCCTACTCATCTAGCACCCTAAATACCTGGAATCCTACCCCTTACACTTCTGGCATCCTTCCTGACTGGTATCTTACCAAACAGGCACCCTACTAACCTGGCACTGTGCCTCTACTCCTAGAGCCCTGGCAACATACACCCTCCCAGCTACCATCCTACCCAGCTGGAATCCTACTTACTTGACACCAAGGCTCACTACTTTCTATCCATCTATCCAACCCATCAGGCACCTTACCCTCCCAGTACCCTAACAGCATATTTTCTTATCTGTCAAAGTGGAAGTGAGGAGGTTTAAATTTCAGAATACGGCAGCAGAATAGCTTTGAAAAAGAGGTTTGTCTTCCTCTGGCAGTTCTGTGCTCTGAAAGAACTAGGAGAAAGCGAGGACTGCAGATGCTGGAGATCAGAGTCAAAAGTGTGGTGCTGAAAAAGCACAGCAGGTCAGGCAGCAACTGAGGAGCAGGAGAATCAACGTTTCAGGCAAAAACCCTTCATCAGGAATCCCAAAACATCGATTCTCCTGCTCCTTGGATGCTGCCTGACCTGCTGTGCTTTTCCAGTACCACACTCTCAGCTCTGAAAAAACTATCAGAATGGAATAACGGCTTCCTATTTCTGAGGGAGCCCTGATTGGAATCTCCTGTCAGAATTGCAGAGTTCCCCTCTTTCATGAAAGAAGGAGGAGAATGGTGATCTGTGGGAGATTGGGAAATCCTGCCCAATCTTTCTACATCTAAATTAGTTACCTTTCCTCTTATATACTGAAATACCTGCTGTGTTTTGGTTTACCAAGTTGCTCCTTAGCGATTGATTATGTTGATTTTCATTTGCACTATGTCTGATTAGGTGAGTCCATTTACTATTGATGCTCATGTTAGTGGATGGATTCGGCCTGAGTGAACTGAGAGAAAAGTAAACAGAGGTGGAGTAAGAGCTCTCACCACAGGAAATGACAGCACCAACCCAAAGATAACCAAACATATCAATAGAAAGCAGGAATTATCTAACTCTACCTGAAATGGGCATTTTGAAGCATTGTAAATAAATCATGTAGTAGTGTCAGGATACAGGACAGACCATTTAGTCTGAGATGATGAAAATTTCTTCATTCATAGGGCAGTGTTCCTGTGGAAGTGTCTACCACAGAAGGTTTTGGAGACCAAGTCACTGAATGTATTCAAGAAAGAGATAGATAGCTTTTTAGATTTTAAAGGCGTCTAGGGGTATGGGAAGATGGTGGGCATGTGGCATTGAGACAGATGATCAGCCATGATCATGTTGAATGATGGAGCAGGCTTGGCAGGCCAAATGCTCTCATCCTGTTCATAGATTCCATGTTTCTATGAATCACCTACAATAAAAGGCGAATTTGATTTATGCAATTAACTTAAAGCAGCTGCTCTAGAAACAATGCCTCCATCATTATAAATTTGTAGATGTTAACTGGCCTTTTTTAAAGCATTAGAATATTGAATATGTTAATAAGCAAAAGTAGAGAACGATACACATAAAAAGAGATTGAAGTATAGCCAAACTAGGTTCGACTTAATTGAACCTCCTATAATTATACAATGTAAATTATTGTAATTATTTCATTTCTATAGTAACCATCAATTAAATTTCTTTGGTTTCTATTTCCTGCACAGTTACAGTATGATCTGTGAAGATTAGTTGGATTACCAAATATTGAATTTTAAAAATTATTCCCTACACTGACTCAGAAATCCCATTTATAAATATATATACATATATATATCTGGCAGATTGATGCTGTTATGATATTATTTCTTCCCGAAATTTAGGTATATGTGCGATGATTTATAAATAGGCTTACACATAAATCTGCACAGATATATAAAGGAAAGAGAACTTTTGTTTAACCATTGGTCTCAAATTATGTTTACAATACTTGACAAAAACAAGAAGTTCCATTTAAATGGCACCTTTAAAATCATAGAATATCCCATGATGCGCCATGGGAGCCTTATCAAGCAATGTTTAATAGCGAGCCAGGTATGACATTAGTACTATGAGCTCAGTTGAAGAAGCAAGTCCAAAGAACATCATTATAAGGAGGAGAGAGAAATTGAGGAAAATGAAGGGAAAGGGAACTCCAGAATATAGTAACTAAAGGCATAGCTGCCAACAGTGAAGCAATTAAAACCAGGGATATTGAAAAGGCAAAACTGGAGGAGTAAAGGTATCTTTGAGTGCTGTCTGTTGGCAGGACATTAAAGAGATAAAGAGGGGTGAGGACCTAGAGTGACTGGAAACATGGATGAGAATTTTAAAATTGAGGAACTGCTCACCCAGGAGCCAACAGAAAGCAAGGAGGCGATGGGTGAATAGGGCTTGGTGTAAGTCAGGGCATAAGCAGCAGCTTTAGATGAGCTCAGGTTTAGAGTGGGTAGAATGGTAGATACTAGAAATAAAAAAATACATTAGTGTGAAGACAGGCTACAGCTGGATAGAAAAGAATGGAAGCAGATCAGAGTAATGCCAACCAGCTGGATGATGAGAGGATGATGGTCTGGTTAACCATTTCAAAGGCTGCAGACAGACTGAGAAGAATAAGGAACAATAGTTTTTCTTTGTCACACTTGCCTAGGATTTATTTTGTGACTTTGGTATGAGCCATTTTCAGCGATAGGGCTGAAGTATGATTAGGAGGATTCAAACATGAAATTCCAGTAAAGACAGGCAGACATTTGGAAGGCAATGACAAATTCAAGCATTTTGCAGAGGATTGGAGACAGATTAAAAGGACCTGTTTGCTTGCAAGGACAGAGAGATCATGGAGTTTTGTTACGGAGGGGAAAAATAAAGCCAAATAAGAGAGGGAGCAGTATCTGAGGACAGAGAATCATTAGTAGCTTCAGTTACTATGGAGATCAGGAGCAGGTATTGGATGAATGACTGTTAGGAATAAGGTCAGGAAACAAAAGATGGGTGAAATAGCAAGCTGGTAGCATGTTGGGATATTAGGGATTTATGAGAAGCTAGAGAAAGTGTGAGTTCAGAGTTATAGAGCAGGGAGATCTTCACTGGAAGCTTAGCCTAGTGAGCTTAGAAAAGAATAAAGATCATCTGATCACCTTCATTCCAATTTCAAAGAAATCCACAATTTCAAGGCATGGTAGGTCACAGTGGAAAATATAGCAAGAAGGATTTAAAGCAGTTTGCTGCGGAGGAAACAAACCAGGGGTTATCTTTGCATTCCAAGTTGATTCTAAAATGGTGCACAGTTCTTAATGGATTGGCGTGGTAGCTCAGTGGTTACTGATGTCTTCATAGGGACCTGGGTTCGATTCCGGCCTCAGGCAACTGTCTGTGTGGAGTTTGCATGTTCTCCCCATATTCTGTGTGAGTTTCCTCAGAGTGCCCCAGTTGCCTCACACAGTCTAAAGTTAGGCGGATTGGCCATTCTAATGTGCCAATAGTGTTCAGGGACTAGGTGGGTCAGCCATCCTAAATGCAGGGTTAGAGTGGGAATTGGGTCTGGATGGGATGATCTTTGCAGGGTCCGTGCAGACTTGATAGACTGAATGGCCTCTTTCTGTACTGTAGAGATTCTAGCATATCAATAAATGAGTGGATCAATGCATGCTACTATTTTAATAGTAATAACGGCCTGCATATCGTCTAGCTAAACCTGGCAGTGAATGGCTTTCCTTTGACTTATGGGAGTAGAAATGAAAGAATATCAAGAGTTAAGTACCCAAACAATGACCTTAGCAGGCATAGTTAAACACCATTGAGCTCTGCTCTGAACAAACCACAAACTACCAGTAAATGTTCAGCAAGTAAGCACAAAACAATCCAGTATATCAGTTGTATTACTGAGCAGTGCAGTTCTTTTGAAGTGTAAAAGAGATACTTGGTTAATTGTAATTCATTACCTTCTGTGCAAATCAGCCACAACACAGAGCATGCAGCTATGGATGGAGACATGGTCACAATCCATGGTAAGATATTTGACTGATTTTGGAATTGAAGAGGTTGAGCAAAACTGGAGTCAGCAGGAGTGAGGGGTGGGGGAGGAGGGGGGGGGGGGGGGGAGCTCTTCAATGGCTGCAGTCATACCTGGGACAAAGGAAGATGGTTGTGGTCATTGGAAGTCTATCATCACATCCCAGAACATCACTTCAGGAGTTCATCATGGTAATGTCCTAGGCTCAACCACCATCAACTCCATCATCAACAAATTTCCATCCAGAAAATAAGAAGTGAGAATGTTTGCTAATGTTTGCTCATATTTGGGACCATTTGTGACACCCCAGAATCTGAAGTAGTCTGTGCCCATACACACCAAGACCTGGGCAACATCTAGACTTGGACTGATAGGTGGCAAGTAACATTTATGCCACACAACTGCCTGGCAATGACAACCCACAACAAGAGAGAATCTAACCATTGCCAATTGATATTCAATGGCATTACCATTGCTGAATTCTCCATTATCAACATGTTGGGAGTTACCATGGATCAGGAGCTGAACTGCACCCACTGTGTAAATAAAGTGGCTGCAGAAGCTGATCAGAAGCTAGAAATTCTGTAGGGAGTAATTCACCTCCTGACTGCCCAAAGCCTGTCACATCAGGAATATGATGCAATACTTTCCACTTGCCAACAATATTCATGACATTTAAGTGAGATCTGATTTGTCCCGTAATAGCATTAGCTATGAAAAATGCCTTCACCACCAATGCACATCAGCAGCAGTATGCACTAGCGACAAGATACACTGCCATGACTCACCACTGCTCCTCTGATGGGATCTTTCAAATCTCTGGCCTCTACCATCTAGAAAGGCAAAGGCACTAGATGCAGGGGAACATTACCATCTGAAATTTCCACTCCAAGCCACACACCATCCTGACTTGGAACTATATCATCCATCCTTTGTTGTTGCTGGAATAAATTCCTGTAACTCCCTTTTCCATCAGCCCCATGTGGGTCCCTACTCCATAAGAACTTTAGCAGTTCAAGAAGGCAGCTCAGCAACTTGATCTCCAGTCCAATTAGAGATGGGAACTAAAAGGTAGCCTAGGCAGAGAGGCCCACATCTCATAAATGAACAAAACAAAATTGACAACTGACGGTAGTTCAGATCTGTTGGATGAAATCCAGGCACGTACAACAAGGCTAAATGGATAATGCAAACTAATTGTGAAGATAGTTTTATTTCTCTTTTGAAAAAGAAAAGGTCTTTGGCATCGTATATTTATTATTAATATTGTGGGTATGTGCACAGTTGATAAAATGATTTGATCTGTGTTCATATGCCTGTAAGCCTCCAGTTGAAGCTTTAAGCTGGAGATGAAAGAACACAGTCTGAATCTTAAGTGAAAGGTTTGCTGAAGGTGAGGGATAGCTAGCAAGATGAAAGCAATTTCCATTACTTTGGTGAATAAATGAGCCGTCCTGAGTGGAAATGACCATACTTGGAGCAACAACAACTTATGTTTATGTAGCATCATTAATATAAGAAATCAATTCAGGGTACTTCACAGAAAGACTATAAAGCAAAACTTGACATCAAGCCTCATAAACTGATGTCAGGACAGATGCCCAAAGGAATTGAATGCACGACAAGAGGAGTAAAGAGAGGTAAAAAGGAAGAAGAGTTTAGGGATTAAATTCCAGAGCTTAGGACCTTGGCAGCTGAAGCATACTAAACAATGGTGGAACAATTAATATTAATGTTGCTGAGGGAGCCAGACTTTTGCAGAGTGCAAGTATTTCAAAAGGTTGTGGAACTGAAGAGGTTCCACATACAGAGGTCTGAGGCCATGAAAGTGCAGAAAATAGCTGACTGACTTGTTACCTTCTCAATGCAATGACATCAACTTGGATATATAATTAAAAGATCATGCTTCATGCCCCAGTTAGTGAAGGTTGGCAGGAAGCTTGACTGAGGAAGGCATCAAGGCCAGGTCAAAACCTGACCCATAGTCACAAGCACGCTTTTCAGTGGAGGCTAGATTATAGAAATCAAAATCAGGCGCTCTGGATGATGGAAATTCTGAGGAAGGATCGCTCGATCTGAAACATTAACTCTGATTTCTTTCCACAGGTGCTGCAAGACCTGCTGAAGTTTGCTAGCAAATTCTGTTTTTGTTTCTGATTTACAGCATCCGCGGTTCTTTCTGTTTTTATTTAGCACTTATAGCAGCTCTATTATCATCCTACCTGAGATCACAAAACTCACCACAGACAGGACAAGGAAACTAGCACCAGTCAAACTATACAGTTCACCTGGACATTTTGTCAACTAACTCAGCCATTAGCTGTCTCTCAGTGGTTGATATGCCAGATGTAAGCACAGATAAAACAGTGACCCAAATCACCTTCAGATGAATCAACACTCCAATTACATATGTCACCACAGTATCTAATAATATTGTAACATTATACTGATGTTAAATGAAAAACTAGGATTATAGTGTATACCCAGAAAAGACAATTCAAGTTAGATCCTACACATTTGCATGTGGTAAGGTTAATGAATAATGAAAATTTAGCGAAAAGTACTTAAAAGCCAAAAGGGTAACATTTATACATTCAAAGACAAGTTTCAGGAATTAATGTTTCTCTCCAATTTACTTATTAGTTCTTTATAAAAAGCATGTTGTACCCTTGAAAGTATATAGAGGTTTTGTTAGTTATCTCACAAGCTGATAAGTTTGACTGCAATATTAAATTTGCCTAGAAATGTTTAGCTGAATGCCTTTAGAGATTTTACATGGAAGGAATGGATGGATATTCTTGAAAATTTCATGAGAAAATGCTCTTGAGACACTGGTGTATAACCTCTGACAAGCTGTCAAAGGAGATATACAAAGACTCACATCTCTCCTGCTCATGGATTCCCAGATTTCCTAACATATAATTATAAACAGTCTTCTAAAAGCTCTGGTTCTCTGGCACTGTGTGGGGCACAGTATGTGAAACTGCTTCTACAGTGTTCAGTAACAAAATCAGCATGCAAATGCAGATTGCTATTACACTGTAATGGGCAGAATCATTTCTGTTATCACACAAGAAGGATTTTACTCTCTCTTCAGCTGCTCAGCTCTCTCTGTACTGAGAGGATCGTGTTTTGATTGCCAAGGCATGTGAGAGGAAGACAGAAGAGGGAGATTTTGTGAATAAAGCAGTCATCTTCCCATTGCTGAAGGCGTAATTGTTTTATGAAATGATTTCTGTTGTACATACGAGCAAGTATACAATATAGAGATGCAGGTTCAATCCTCATGTTGGCTGTGGTAGTTTAAGAAGATCTGATAATCTTAAACAGATGATCTTGTCTGATGCAGAACACTAAGAAAGTACCACATTGGAAGAGGTTCTATCTTTTTGGTCGAGGGCTAAACCACCATCTGATGATTCTGTTTAGGGGCAAGTAAGCAAAAATTCCCATGATACTTGCTGTGATGGCAAACACTTATCCTTCAAAATACCAAATCTAAGCTACTTATCTGGGTTATTTATCTCATTGCTGCTGAGAATGTGGGTGTGTTGCAGCATCTGCCTGCACATCAACAATGACTACACTTAAAAATTGGTAACTCATTGCCTGGAACACCAAAATCCCTGAGAATGTGGAAGGTGCTCTATAAATACCATTTCTTTTTTGCAATATTTGAGATCAAGACAGAATCCCTGTTATCAGATCAAGGTGCTTGTTTCTCAATTTCAGAATAGGCAATGATCTGTGGACCTTCTTGTTCTGAATTGTTAAAAAGTATTCTGAGAAATGTGTGCAGCAGAACAAAAGGGTCATAACTAATACAAGAGCAGCATTGGGGAAAAAAAAATCCATAACGGTTTCAATTTAGTGCCTACTAGATTATAACCAGGATTTCATGCTAAAAAATTACAAAATGCTGTACACAAATAAATTTTGCTCACTGTAGTGACTAATATCGATAAAGGAAACACCACTTTAATCTATAGATTTTTACCATGCAAACACCAACTTTGATTTACATTTAGATTTTAAAATGTCCATTTACTAAAATGATTCTTCCAGCTAGCCTTCTCAGGAGAGTGTAATAACCAGTATCCAGTCACCAAGTTACCCTACATTGGCTGTGGTCAGCCAGCTCAGAGTCAGTCCCCTGAACTAAGGAGATTCTAAATCCCCTGTTTATACATATTTTTTAATTTTATTAACCAGTACAAATTACAAACAAACAGTTAACATGAACAGCCATATACAAGAAACAGCAACTAACAGGGGAAAGGGGCAGTAAAGCCAGACCCCAAACCCCACAGTACAACCAGTTCTCAGGGAAACGAGGACAAACCTCAAATCCCACTTTACATTATCAAGAAGGAAACAGTGAATGCAATCATACACAGACAGCCCGATAAACAGTGCATATAACCCAGCAAACCACCCGTCCCTCCCACCTATCCTCTGTATTTTATTAAACAAATTACAAACAAACAGTTTACAAAAAACATTTACAGCTGTACATAAGAGACAGCAATGTTACAAGGGAGAGGAGCAGCAAAGCTAGGCCCCAAACCCTACCATTCAACCATTTTACAGGGAGATGAGGACAAACCTCAAATCCCAGTTCCACTTATGGCAAGACAGTGACAATGACATTTGTACATTAGACAATACTGTTACATACAAAGTGCAACCTATCCTCTGTATTTGGTCAGCCAGGGTGTCCTGATTGACCCAGGTTAATAGCCCCAATCAAGGACCCCAATCATAGTCAACAAAGTCAACCTGGTTCCAATTACTACAGAGAGAAAAGTTATCAGGGTTGATTCCATGTCTCATTGTTGAAGTTTGTTGACATGTTATTAATAACTTTGTGTTGTCCATGTAATCATCCTATATTTTTCATGGAATATTGTCAAATTACATCTTATACCATGATTTTGTTAGGGAATGGGGTATGGAGTTAGACCTCAAGTCTACATTAGCTGGATCAGAATTTGAAGGCCATGATGTTTGCTTTATTTTTGAATCCTATGCTAGTCATCTACCCAGCCAAGCTAATCGCAATATGGGTGGCACGTGGTTAGCACTGCTGCCTCACAGCGCCAAGGATCCAGGTTCAATTCCCACCTTGGGCAACTGTCTGTGTGGAGTTTGCACATTCTCCCTGTGACTGCGTGGGTTTCTTCCGGGTGCTCCGGTTTCTTCCCACGATCCAAAAGAAATGTGCAGATCAGGTGAATTGGCCATGCTAAGTTGCCCATTGTGCTAGGTGAATTATTCAGGGGTAAATATAGAGTAGGGGAATGGGTGTGGGTGGGTTACACTTCGGTGGGTCAGTGTGGACTTGTTGGGCTGAAGGGTCTGTTTCCATACTGTAGGTTATCTAATCTACAATATTTTGTTTTTCTGATGCTTCCCAATTTTAACAGGGCTTCATTGGAGAGGATATAGAAACAAGGATCAATGGTTTCTTTATTTTCTGAAAGAAATCTATAAGAGAAAAAGAAAATCATGTTACTGAAGTTGCACGTGCCTGCAAAACACATTCTCAGTGGGATTGTTATGATCTTGCTCTCACTATGAGCACACCACATCCACAAGGTTCAAGAGCATTCAATCTAATCCCATTAGAATAAGCTACACCAATTCATGGTGCCTGATTCGTCACAGTGGCACTCAGCTCATAAATCACTGAAACAGCTGCTTTCAGGATGTGGGGTGAAAAAGTCAATGTTGATTCCCTTCTAAAAGCACTAGCAGTCTAATTCTCTAATTTTGTTTTATTATTTACCGACCTCTTCATGTAACATCTGTCCGCCATAGTCAACGTGAGAGCAATACTGAAGTCACCCAGGAAGCTTCTGGGTAGAGTTAAATTCTTTGGCTAAAGATGGGCTGGGAGTTTGGGGATTCTTGTAAGCAGGCAAAAGGGGCCCTTCAAACAATGGTTCTCTATATCATTATCTGGAGGAAATGGCTCAAAAAGGCTGGTTAGCTCCTCGGTTCACTGACTATGAGCTGGAGGTTCTCCTGGATGGGTGGTTGAAAGAAGGGCAGTACTTTTTCCTGCTGATTGGCAAAGGAGGGCATGTCACCAGACCCAGGCAGCCTGGAACCAGATAGCAGCCTGTGTCAGTGAGGTGCCCAGGTCTGAAAAAATGCCCAGCAGTGCAGGAAGAAGGTCAATTATCTGCTATGCTCTGCATTGGAAGTACCAACATTCTCTCTCTCTGCTCCCTCACACTCAGGGCCGGGACACACTCTTACTTTGCCACTGCACATACAATTCCCCTGGGCACATGGACTGCCAGGTTTCACTCTTGCATGCTGCATGTGCACTCAATAATTTTCAAACACCCCATCCTCTCAAGCTGCTAATCCTGCTCCCTGTGGGAAGGATTTTGCAGTGGACACTCGAGGTTGCTACCCTTGCTTGTTTTGCTAACAATGCTGACATTGATTGTTTTCTTTGATGCTATCACCAGATTTGTACCAAGGCCACAAAGAATCATACAAACAGAAAAGTACAGCACGGTAACAGACCCTTCAGTCCAACTCGTTCATGCCGACCAGATATCCTAACCTAACCTATTACCACTTACAAGTCCCACTTGGGGTTGCAGGCTCCATCTGAGGGGAATGATGACCTCCCTATATTCTTCATGTTCCCTTTTGCCTTGCTGTTCCTGAACTTCTCTAGCCACCGTTATAGCATGAAAGTGGGAACTTTGCCAGCACTTGGCTGATGTCCCCCTAAACCCTCCCTATTCATAACCATTCCAGATGTCTTTTAAGTCCTGCAATTGAATCAACCTCCACCACTTCCTCTGGCAGATCATTCCATACGCGCACCAAATTCTGTGTGAAAACGTTGCCCCTTACGTCCCTTTTATATGTTTCCCCTCTCACCATAAACATATGACCTCCAGTTCTGGAGTCATAGAGTCATAGTCATAGAGTCATAGAAATGTACAGCATGGAAACAGACCCTTCGGTCCAACTCGTCCGTGCTGACCAGATATCCCAACCCAATCTAGTCCCACCTGCCAGCACCTGGCCCATATCCCTCCAAACCCTTCCTATTCATATACCCATCCAAATGACTCTTAATTGATGCAATTGTACCAGTCTCCACCAGCATCACACTCTCGACTCTGATCTCCAGCATCTGCGGTCCTCACTTTCTCCCATTGTCATCCACTATCGGATATAAAAAGTGATGCAGAAATGATAAGAGGCGAGATTCTTACGTTTGTCTCTGTGTATTTGACATGGCACAAAGGCAACTGGTGCAAAACGTGTAATGATCATGATTGCTTTCGACCATAATTTTAAATGTCCATTGTCACAAAAAGAATGACCTTCCAATCAAATCCAATTTGATGCCGGATAGATGGCCTAACTGAATCACCGGATGAATGATTCAATTGCTCCGAGCAGGAGCTCGCGTGAAGCAAATTATACTCCACTTGTGAAGAGAAAAACAGTAACTTAGTCCACCTCCACATGGCAGTCATTTTGTCTCCTTATTGCTCAGTTGAGTTTGGATCAATGATAACAAGGATTCATCTTTACGTCCTTGTGAGTGAGTTGCAGGCTCCACCTGAGACATTCAATGACCTCCCTATATTCTTCATGTTCCCTTTCGGTCTTGCTATTCCTGAACGTTTCTGGTCTCTGTCATAGCATGAAAATTGGAGCTTGTAGCAGAATGCATAATGGGGACATTGTTGAATTGGAAACGTGGTACTAATAACTGGAAGAGATCAAAGGAAATACAGTAGTTCACGTGTGCATTGTTTTATCAAAGTACATTTAATAGTTAGCTCCAAGATTCAGTAAGTATATATAGAATATGTGTAGATTACTGAGGCACAGTTGTCCAGTGACTTGCATTGACATGTCAACAATGGAGCCACCACAATTGGGATTCCAAGCATGGAATTGGAAGGAAAGTATAAGAAAAATAATGTTGGCTAGGTTTCTTGTTCTTGACGAATATCCAGTGATTTCCCCAGTCATATAAACTGGTGCAATTGTCACCTTGAAGAAGTACTGAAGGTATTCATGAAGATATTCAGCCCTCACTCCACTTGGAATCAGAAGTAAAAAAACTGAGAAAAATATGTCAAATGACAATTTCAAGAACATCTCACTCACCCACTGCTACTGACTGATGACCCATTAGGAACAGAATTATCCAATGGGATATTTCCAAGCTTGCTACAGTGTAAAGTTACTGACACTGGTACATTTAATTAGGGTCAGCATATCAAACTGGGTTCACCAAGAGGTAGTCTGCTAACTATTCATGATTGTGAATTTTATCATATAATCATATTTCCGCCTTGGGAAATTGGCTGTTATTCTTGTTTCTAGTCTGACCTTGAATGAGGACAGAGATCCTGTTGTAACTTCTGTTAGTTCATTGTACAGAATGATCATATTGAATTCAGTGAAAGTGTTATGCTGGAGTAATATTAGAGAATCATAGAATCATAAAATTGCACAGTGTGGAAGCAAGCCGTTTGGCCCACGCTGACCTTCCAAAGAGCAACACATCCAAACCTACCCGCCACCCTATCCCTGTAACCTGCATTTCCTGTAGCTGATCCACTCAGCCTGCACATTCCTGGATACTACGAGCAATTTAGCATGGCCAATCCACCTAACCTGCACATCTTTGGACTGTGAGAGGAAACCCACGCAAATACGGAGAGAATGTGCAAATTACACACAGGCAGTAAGCAGATTGGGAGAAAAATAGATTAAAGAGACGCTGCAGCAGGAGTGGCGAGAATGAGTGAGTAGGAATCAGGGCATAAATAGTCTCAGCAACGTTCTTGTTTTATTTTTAAATATGCAGCATTCTGAATGAAAGATGCAGCATCATTTGACCTTAGCTAAAGCGACAGCTGTTCTTATATCAACTGCATGTTTAACTGTGTTTGAACAATAGGTTTAAGGATAGCCAATGACAAATGCCAAGAACTCAGTTTCAAAATAAATCCAAGCATTTTCTCATGTTCGGTTCTACACTCCTGCCTGGAAAAGTTTGACATTGATCCTATGTTCGATTGCACTCCAAATGTATCTGTGCGTCATTTGAAATCAAAACGCTGCCATTTGGAACCAGTCTTGAGCATCATGATCAGGAGGCAGATCTGAAATTGATCACAATTTGTTAAACTCGTGGAAACTGACATTAGGCATCAAAGACGCCTTCTCACGCGTCATATTGTAAACAGAAATGAACAGATGTTACTACATACTTTCAAATTTTTTCTTTCCTTCCAATCCTACCACACCAACTAGCAATGCCACTCTTCCTTCTGATGATTCTCTGAAACCTGTGCCAACTCCACCAGGGTGACCCACACCAGGGAGAGGAAGAAGGGATGCTTTGCCAGAGGAATGGGAGTGGGGGACGTGATAAAGAAATAATCAGCAACGTAAATGCAGCAACATTGGCAGACATCAGAATGGAGTGGAACTAAAAGTAAAAAATAGGTGAGAAATGAAAATCAGTAACTCACTAACTTGCCAAGTGTCCTTCAACAGCACTGTTCAGACCCGCAACCTTCTAGAAGGACAACAGTAGCAGATGCAGATCCCATCCCCTGCAAGCTCACCTATAATCCATTGAAGCATCCTCAATGAGAAGCACTTCCTTCACTATTGTGGGTCACAAATCTGAAACTTACTTACTACCAGCCAATACCTACTGGGTCACTGTTTCCACGTTCCTGACCTCTGAGGTCGTGGAGCTGGGAGGGACGTGACTGGGACAAGAAGAAAACTCAGATCCAGCCCTGCCACCATCTGTGCCTCACCAGCAGGGTGGCAATGACTTAGTGCTATTATCGCTGGACTGTTAATTCAGAGCCCCAAGTAATCTGGGGACCTGGTTTCAAATCCCACCACGGCAGATGGTGGAAATGTGAATTCAATAAAAATCTGGAATTAAGAGTCGACTGAGATCACGAATCCATTGTCGATTGTTGAGAAGAAAAATCCATCTGGTTCACTAATGTCCTTCCGGAAAGCAAACTGCTATCTTTGTCTGGTCTGGCCTACATGTGACTCCAAGTCCACAGCAGTGTGCTTGACTCTATTGTCCTGTGGGCAATAAGTGCTGACCCAACCAGTGACACTCTTATCCTGTGAATGAATTTAAAAATCCACAACAATGTGGAGCCCAGTAGGCTGCTGGCAGGAATTACCATAGACCAAGGCATATTTGACCCAACATGGAAGCTTGCTACTGCCCAAGCAAATTGGACCCCACCCTACCCCTCCCCCACCCCCCACAAGTAAGGTTGACACCCTGAAGTGCCAAGATGAGAAAAAGGTGCTGACATGTTTTAAATCAACCACTTTTAACAAAAAAATGATACTGCCCAATGCTTTGCTCAGAACCACAATCTTGCAATCACTTCACCATTCCAATTCGCCACAGGAGGAGGGGGAGACGAAAGAAGGTGAGAGGTGCGGAGGTGGGGGAAGGAGGAAGAAGGAGATAGGAAATGAAGGAGGAGTTAAGAAAACAGGGGGTTCAGAGTTGGAATCACTGCAGTGTGGAAGCAGGCCATTCAGTCCATACTGACCCTCTGAATAGCATCCCACACACAGATCTCTCCCCTCCCCACCCAATCGCCATAAGTATGCATTTCCCCTTCCAATCTACCTAACTCCCTGCAACCATCTTTGGACTGTGGGAGAAAACCCACAAAGAATTGGGGAGCACGTGCAAACTTCAACACAAGTAGTCACCCGAGGCTGGAACTGAACCCGGGTATTGTGAGGCTGCAATGCTAACCACTGAGCCACCGTGTTGCCCTTATGGAGATGGGGAAACTGAATGAGGGGGAGTGAAGAGAAGTGTTGAAGGTGGAGGGAGGGATGGGGAAGAAAGATGGAAGACAGAGAGAGTGTGAGAGGTTGCAGAGGAAGTAGTTTGACCCACAGTTTGGAGTGTGAGGTGGGAGTGGACACTTAATGGGGATGGTGGGGGAGGTCAAGAGAGAAGGGAGATAAGATGGAAGGGTAAGAGGAGCTGGAGAGTGTGGGTGGGAGTGGGGTCCAGGCAAGAGAGAAAGGAAAGACAGAGAGGCAAGTGAAGGAGGGAAGGGAGAAGAAAATGGCTTCTATATGACTCCAGTACGGTGTTTTACCTGATGAAACAACGTTTATGTTATTCCTCAGAATGGGCAAACAAGTAGCTTTGAAAATCTCACAGAACTATTTTTAATTTTAGTTATAACTCATGCCAGGAATGTGAGTGTCAATGGTTAGTCAGCATTTATTACTTGTCTCCAATTGCCCAAAGTCTAGATGAGAGTCTGCCATATTGTTGTGGGTGTGGAGTCACATGCCAACCAGACCAGGTAAGACTGTCAGATTTCCATCCTTAAAGTACATTAGTAGTAGATTATTTTCCAACAATTGATGATAGTTTCATGGATATCATTAGATTCTTAATTCCAGATTTTTATTGAATTCAAATTCCACCAAGGGAGTTTTCTCGATGCCCTGACCAAAATGTATCCATTGACCAACTAAAACACAGATGCTCTAGTCATATATTCCATTGTGCTTAGGAGATATGCTGTTTCTTACACTATCACAGCAACTACACAGAGGCTATAAAGAAACTGGGAGAGGTCATGGTTATACCTGAGGATAATGGCTTGGGTAGAATTGAGACAGCCTTATGTTTGCCTTTGTTATATCTGATCTGGGAATACCAAATGCCTCGCACAAGAAACATGGGAGTACATATGCAAACAGACCCGATCACTAACGTTGCTGAACACATGCAAAAACAAAACCAGACTTCCTTCTTTATAAAATAAAACCCTCAAATCAAAGTTGACATGCACAAAAATGTTTTCCTTGCAGAGAAATTAAATCACAATTATCAAGTGGAGAATTGAGTGCGATTTGTCATGCGTTTGACGCTGTTGTAGATTTTATATCTCCAAGCTATGCAGAAATAACATACCAGCTTATTTATATATAACAACATGAATTTACTTACTTTTTTTTAAAAAATGCCTAAACCATGCTTACAACCTTTTTTGCTTCCAATAACTTTGAGCAGCTAGTGTCCAGATTTATTTACTTTCCTCAGAATCCATGCCCTTAACTAATTAAGCACGGTGAACATCAATTGTGAGGAATAATCAATCCGTAACAATTGAATGATTCAACATGACAGGCATCATATTGAAGAAGGGCTTAGCCCGAAACGTCAATTCTCCTGCTCCTCGGATGCTGCCTGGCCTGATGCGCTTTTCCAGCACCACACTTTTCAACCATATTGCCACTAGCACATGACAGCTTTTGGGTGATAACCAGTGCATCTATATATCTTTATATCTATATATCTATAGCAATTCTCCATGCAAAGTACAAATAAAAACACACTTAAAGAATACAGCATAGCATGCTGCTCAAAAACACAGAACAGCACACAAGTCAACACCACTGGTGAGTGAGGGGAGTTTATTGTCCACGACAGTGAAGATCAATTCAGTAATGTCAACCCAATCCTGAGATATGTTATTAACTTAAAAACTCAGGTTTTATTACTTGGTGAATAAAACGTATAACATTTCCATTTTGTTGCATTATTTTGGTGGGAGAAATGCAGGTGAGGATTTGAATGTGATGGTAGAGGGCCAGTGGATTTTTGTGAAAAAGCTTATGATGGAGTTGTATTGATACTCCATAGAGTTTAGAAGGATAGGGTGGGGGGGTTATGTGATTGAAACTTGCAGCATACTGAGAGGTCTGGATAGAATGGACGTTGAGAAGATTTTTCAACTGGTAGGAGAGACTAGGACCTGAGGATACAGCCTCAGAGTGAAGTGACAACTTCTTAGAACTGAGATGAGGAGGAATTTCTTCAGCCAGAGGGTGGTGAATCTGTGGCACTCATTGCCTCAGAGGGCTGCGGAAGTCAAGTTATTGAGTATTTAAAGGAGAGAAGATAGGCACTTGATTAGCAAGGGAATCAAGGGATACAAGGAGAAGGCAGAAGAGTAGATTTGAGAAACATATCAGCTATGATCAAATGGTGGAGCAGACTCGATGGGCTGAATGGCCTTAACCTGCTCCTATATCAATGGTCTGTAGTGTTGAACCAAGGTGATACCTCAGATTGGAGAATATGTTGGCCCATGTCTTAGGGAAGCCTAGGCTCAAACAAATATTTTCACACTTAGGATGCCAAAGAGAGCCTGGAGAGGGTCCTGGTGTTCAGCAGCAGGCAGGCAGTGATTGTCGGCTCAGCAGCTCACAGGCCGTGGTGCCAATTGGTGGTGCAACACATTGAGAAATGAAAGAATGGCAATAATGCTGTCAGACTATGGTCTGGGATTGGTGGTGACAGGAATCGTGTGGAGGGCGGGTCTGGAGCGGCAGTTGGTGGTTGTTAGGGAGCAAGGCCCCAGGAAGGGCTGCCTTGATGGGGTGTGGGAGAGGCAGCCGCTGGCTGGTTAAGGACAATGAGGAGGATGGCAGAAAGGCAAATAGGAATCAGACTGGGTAATAAGACCCACCCCAAACATAACTGAGCTATGTGAATGTGTTCCCTGTTGCCACCTTGGTAGAGTTTGCACCCATATCGTCAGACCATTAGCCCAGGCTTCTGGATTGCTAATCCAGTGACATTCACCCTCCTGATGTGATGTGCATCTTTGTCTGACCAATATGTAGGTAAATGATAGTAAGGTGGGGGAATCAACATGGACGGGTTGGACCGAAAGATCTGTTTCTGTGCTGTATGACTCCATGTCTCTATCCCACAAAAGTTCCAGTTGGCATTGAAGGTGGCAGAGGAACAGTGTCCAGACTCTGGCTTCAAACCCTTTCTCCTGGCCTTTCATGCTTTCAGCACCACGTGGACAGAGGGGTTACTAAACCAAGGAGCCAATATCTCTCTCCTGTCTTCAACTAGAGATTAAAGATCCCATTGTCCCTCTTCAAGGAACATTTCCCTAATGTAATGACAATAATTCTGTCTCCAGGCTCGTATCATACCACCCTCTCCCCTTCACTCACCCTCAGTAAGTAAAAGGGAAGAGGGTCGCAGATAAAGAGCCTGGAGTCAGGATTAGCACCGAGGTAAATGATTTCTCCCTGAAGTCTCCAAATATTGGGCAGATTTTTACTCAATTACACTTTCCTTCAGAGGTCACAATCAACAATGGGCCTTGCCCAAAAGCCATTTTCATTGCTGCGACCACAAATGAACTACTGAGATAAGTATGAATGCTTTGGATTTTTTTTTATCGTTACTCCACATCAGCATTCCCTTTCATTCCCTTGCTGGCCTTCTGGAGAATTAAAAGAAACAGTATAATATCCCCACTCCAGCAAAATCCAATCATCAAATCGAGCCATTAGATTAGATTCCCTACAGTGTGGAAACAGGCCCTTCGGCCCAACAAGTCCACACTGACCCTCCGAAGAGTAACCCACTCAGACCCATTTTCCTTTGACTAACGTACCTAACACTATGGGTAATTTTGCATGGTCAATGCACTTGACTTGCACATCTCTAGACAGTGGGAGGAAACCGGAGCCCGCGGAGGAAACCCAGGCAGACATGGGGAGAATGTACAAACTCCTGTAATGGAAAATTAAGAAATTTTACATTTATAAGAAATTTTACGTTTACTGTGAAATTTGAAAGAGAATAACTTTCTAAAATTTAATGCTGTGCAGAGCTTTGTAAACAATACTTTGATGAGGTTTGCAGCCAGCTTGTCTCCGTTTGAATTTTGTGAACATTCAACTCAACCTGCGACAGTCGAACTCAGTGAAAGCTGAAGCACTGTTATGTCCAATACCAGGGGATGAGAGAATAACAACTTGAGTTTTCCCAGTCCTTGCCCTTGAGAGTGTGATAAGAAAAAGTATAAGGCGAGTATCTGAACATTGCTCAGGTACCCCTTACATTGAGGCATCTAGCTGAATGCACTGGGTCAAGTCTGCAGAATTTAAATAAAGCTCCTTTCTTTGCTCTTGCTAACAGTTGAGTGAAGTCAATTTAATTTCCACGACACTCCACGCAGATAGTCGCCCAAGGTTGGAATCAAACTCAGGTCTCTGACGCTGTGAGGCAGCAGTGCTAACCACTGAGCCACCGTGCCGAAGACACACTGTGGAAGAGACACATTGCATGGAATGTCTGCTGAAAATAAAGGTGATGGAAAAGAAAGGTTCAAGGTTTTGTCTGGGTCCTGCCGGAATGTTTGGTTCAGTTGGATTGATGGGCTGGGGTGGGCAGCATTAATCCTAAGCATTCTACCAAAAATATATCTCCACCAATGCAGGTTAATATTCACTGAAGTCTTACTTTCTGCAATTAAAAATCACACAACACCAGGTTATAGTCCAACAGATTTATTTGGAAGCACTAGCTTTCAGAGCGCGGCTCATTCATCAGGTGGTTCTGTAGCACAACTCAACTTGAATTGTAGCAGCTGCTACCATTCTAAGTTTCTCATCAATCCACTATTTAATATTAAAATCTAATAGACGGTTAAATCTGATAACCCTAGTCATGAGGTTTATCCAGAGACTACTCTCATTGTTTATGACACCAATGTGATTTCTTCAGCTGGAGTTCTGCCAGTTTTAGTGATTATTTCACAAGCTTTCAATGCAACATTTTTCCTTATGTGTCATTTCTCAGCTTTTAAAGTCCCTCATTGGCATATATTAATGCTCAAAATGTATACTTCAAGAAAGCCTCTGGACATGAAAAGCAAAATGCTAAACCAATCCTTTCCAAAATGATACATTTGATTGACTTTGGATCCCTTGATGGCAATGTAAAAACTGAATTGATTCTATGTAAGGGTAAACAAGGAATTATGAAGTGGTGATATGAAAAGTGAAGGTCATCTCTTGCAGAGAATCCCTATGGCAGAAATAGGCCACTCAGCTCATTGAGTCTGCACTGACCCTTCAAAGAGCATCCCATCTTGACAACCCCACGTTAGGTTTTTTTAAAAATCATGGCTAACCCACCAAATCTGCACATCCCTGGACATTATACAGCAATTTTTTTAAGATGGCTAATCCAGCTAACCAGCATATCTTTGGACTGAGAGAAGAAACTGGAGCAAACCCATGCAGACGCGGGGAGAAGGTAAAAATTTCTCACAGAAACGAACCCAAGTCCCTGGTGCTCTGAGGCAGCAGTGTTAACTACTGAGCCACCCATGCATGCCCCACACTGGTTCTTGGGGCTTAAGTGTGTAGACTATATTGTCATAGAACATAAAACAAAGAACATTGCAGCGCAGTACAGGCCCTTTGGCCCTTGATGTTGCGCTGACCTGTGGAACCAATCTGAAGCCTATCTAACCTACACAATTCCATTTTCATCCATATGTTTATCCAATGACCATTTAAATACCCTTAAAGTTGACAAGACTACGCCAGTTGTAGGTAGGGTGTTCCACACGCCTACTACTCTCTGAATAAAGGAACTACCCCTGACATCTGTCCTATATCTATCACCCTTAGATAGCTTCACTCGTGCTAGTCATCAACATCCGAGGAAAAAGGCTCTCCCTGTCCACCCTATCTAACCCTCTGATTATCTTATATGTCTCAATTAAGTCATCTCTCAACATTCTTCACTCTAATGAAAACAGCCTCAAGTCCCTCAGCCTTTCCTCATAAGACCATCCCTCTTTACCAGGCAACATCCAAGCAAATCACCTCTAAACCCTTTCTAACGCTTCCACGTCCTTCCTATAATGCTGTGACCAGAACTGTACACAATACTCCAAGTGCGACCACACCAGAGCTTTGTACAGCTGAAAGCCAGGGAACTATAGACCAGTGAGTCTGATATCGGTGGTGGGTAAGTTGTTTGAGGGAATCCTGAGGGACAGGATGTACATGTATTTGGAAATGCAAGAACTGATTAGGGATAGTCAACATGGCTTTGTGTGTGGGAAATCATGCCTCACAAATTTGATTGAGTTTTTTGAAGAAGTAACAAAGAGGATTGATGAGGGCAGAGTGGTAGATGTGATCTATATGGACTTCAGTAAGGAATTCGACAGGTTCCCCATGGGAAACTGGTTAGCAGGGTTAGATCTCATGGAACACAGGGAGAACAACCATTTGGATACAGAACTGGCCCAAAGTTAAAAGACAGAAGGTGGTGGTGGAGGATTGTTTTTCAGACTGGAGGCCTATGACCAGTGGAGTGCCACAAGATCGGTGCTAGGTCCACTACTTTTCGTCATTCATATAAATGATTTGGATGTGAGCATAAGAAATATAGTTAGTAAGTTTGCAGATAACACCAAAATTGGAGGTGTAGTGGATAGCAAAGAAGATTACCTCAGATTTCAACAGATTCTTGTTCAGATGGGCCAATGAGCTCAGAAGTGGCAGATGGAGTTTAATTTAGATAAATGTGAGGTGCTACATTTTGGGAAAGCAAACCTTAGCAGGACTTATACATTTAATGGTAAGGTCCTAGGGAGTGTTGCTGAACAAAGAGACCTTGGAGTACAGGTTCATAGCTCCATGAAAGTGGAGTTGCAGGTAGACAGGATAGTGATGAAGGTATTTGGTATGCTTTCCTTTCTTGGTCAGAGTATTGAGTACAAGAGTTGGGAGGTCATGTTGTGGCTGTACCGGACATTGGTTAGGCCACTGTTGAAATATTGCGTGCAATTCTGGTCTCCTCCCTATTGGAAAGATGTTGTGAAACCTGAAAGAGTTCAGAAAAGATTTACAAGGATTGTTACTAGCGTTAGAGGATTTGAGCTATCGGGAGAGATTGAATACTCTAGGGCTAATTTCCCTGGAGCGTTGGAGGCTAAAGGATAACCTTATAGAAGTTTATGAAATCATGAGGGGCATGGATAGGATAAATAGACAAAATCTTTTCCCTGGGGTGGGTGAGTCCAGAATTAGAGGGCATAGGTTTAGGGTGATAGGGGAAAGATATAAAAGAGATCTAAGGGGCAGCGTTTTCACGCAGAGGGTGATATGTGTATGGAATGAGCTGCCAGAGGAAGTGGTGGAGGCTGGTACAATTGCCACATTTAAGAGGCATTTGGATGGGTATATGAATAGGAAGGGTTTCGAGAGATATGGGCCGGGTGCTGGTAGGTGGGACTAGATTGAGTTGGGATATCTGGTCGACATGGACGGGTTGGACCGAAGGGTCTGTTTCCATACTGTATGTCTCTACGACTTGATGGCTCTATAAGATGACCTCGTGGCTCTGAAATGCAATCCCTCTACCAATAAAAGCAAACACACTGTATGCCTTCTTAACAACCCTGTCAACTTCAGTGGCAACTTTCAAGCATCTATGTACATGGCCACCGAAATCTCTCTGCTCATCCACACTGCCAAGAATCGTGCCATTAGCCCAGTACTCTGTATTCCTGTTGCTCCTTCCAAAGTGAATCACCTCACACATTTCTACATTAAACTCCATTTGCCACCTCTCAGCCCAGCTCTGCAGCTTATCTATGTCCCTCTGCAACCTGTAACATCCTTTGGCACTGTCCACAACACCACTGACCCTAATTCCATCTGCAAATTTATGAACCTATCCTTCTACACTCTCATCCAGGTTATTTATAAAAATGACAAACAGCAGTGGCCCCAAAACAGATCCTTGCGGTACACCACTAGTAACTGAACACCAGGATGAATATTTCCCATCAACCACCACCCTCTGTCTTCTTTCAGCTAGCCAATGTCTGATCCAAATCACTAAATCACCTTCAATCCCATGCCTCTATTTTGTGCAATAGCCTAGTGTGGGGAACTTATCAAATGCTTTATTGAAATCCATATACACCAAATCAAACACTTCACCCTCATCCACCCATTTGGTCACCTTCTCAAGAACTCAATAAGGTTTGTGAGTCATGACCTACCCTTCACAAAACCATGTTGACTATTCCTAATCAACTTATTCCTTTCTAGATGATTATAAATCCTATCTCTTATAATCCTTTCAACACTTTACCTAAAACCGAAGTAAGGCTCACTGGTGTATAATTACCAGTGTTGTCTCTAGTCCCCTTTTTGAACAAGGGAACAATTGTTATCATCCAGTCTTCTGGCACTGTTCTTGTAGACAATGATGACATAAAGATCGAAGCCAAAGCCTCTGCAATCTCCTCCCTAGCTTCCCAGAGAATCCTAGGATATATCTCATCTGGCCCAGAGGTCTTATCTATTTTTACACTTTCCAGAATTGCTAATGCCTCCTCCTTGCGAACCTCCACCATGTCTAGTCTAGTAGCCTGTACCTCAGTATTCTCCTTGACAACATTATCTTTTTCCCTGTGTGAATACTGATGAAAAATATTCATGTAGTGCATCTCCTATCTCCTCTGACTCCACACATAACTTCCCACTACTGTGGGCCCTAATCTTACTCTTGTTATTCTTTTATTCCTGATATATACCTATAGAAAGCTTTTGGGTTTTCCTTGATCCTATCTGCCAACAACTTCTCATCATCCTTCCTGGCTCTTCTTAGCTTTCTCTTTAGGTCTTTCCTGGCTAACTTGTAACTCTCAAGCCTCTTAACTGACCCTTCACATCTCAATCCTACACAGCCTTCTTCTTCATCTTGACAAGAGATTAAACCTCTTTAGTAAACCACAGTTCTGTCACTCGACCACTTCCTCCCTGCCTGACAGGTATATACTTACCAAGGACATGCAGTGACTGTTCTTTGATTAAGCTCCACATTTCAATTATGTCCATTCCCTGCAGTTTCCTTCCCCATTCTATGCATCCTAAATCTTGCCTAAACACATTATAATTGCTCTTACTCCCAGTTATAACTCTTGCCCTGCAGTATATACCTATGCCTTTCCATCACTAACATAACCATAACCAAATTGTGCTCACTATCACCAAAGTACTCACCTAGCTCCAAATCTAACACCTGGCTGGGTTCATTACCCAGTACCAAATCTAATGTGGCCTTGCCCCTTGTTGGCCTGTGTTAGGAAACCCTCCTGCAGACATTAGACAAAAACTGACCCATCTAAAGTACTTGAACTATAGTTTTCCGGTCAATATTGAGAAAGTTAAAGACCCAGTAACAACTACCCTGTTACTCTCGCTCCTATCCAGGATCATCTTTGCTATCCTTTCCTCTAGATCTCTGGAACTATTCAGAGGCCAATAGTAAACTCCCAACAGGGTGACCTCTCCTTTCCTGTTTCTTACCTCAGCCCATACTACCTCAGTAGATGAGTCCTCAAACATTCTTTCTGACACCATAATACTGTCCTTGACTAACAATGCCTTCCCCTCTTTTACTATTTTCTCTGATATTACAGAAGCATCTAAACCCCAGAACCTGCAACATCTATTCCTGTCCCAGCTCTATCCATGTCTCCAAAATGACCATAAGATCGAAGTCCCAGGTATCAACCCATGCTGCAAGTTCACTCACCTTATTCTGGATCCTCATTGCGTTAAAGTAGACACACTTCAAATCACCTTCCTGCTTGTCAGTGCAGTCTTGCGACTTTGAAACCTTATTTCTGACCTCACTACTCTCAACCTCCTGGATTCTGGAACAATAATTTCGGTTCCCATCCCCCTTCTGAATTAGATTAACCCCCCCCCCCCCCCCCCCGAGAGCATTAGCAAATTTCACCCTCAGGATATTGGAACCCCTCTGGTTCAGGTGTAGACCATCCCATTTGTAGAAGTCCCATCTACCCAGAATGAGTCCCAGTTATCCAGGTATCTGAATCCCTCCCTCCTGCACTATGCCTGTAGCCACATATCAAGTCCTCTCTCTCTCTCTCTCTCTCTATTCTTCCCCTCGTCAGTCCGTGGCACAGGCAACAGACCAGAAACAACAACTCTGTTCTGGCACTAAGCTTTCACCGTAGCTCCCTGAACACCTGCCAATCACCACCCCTTTTCCTACTATATCGCTAGTGCTTATGTGGACCACAACTTGGGGCTGCTCTTCCTCCCCCTCAAGGATCCCGAAAACATGATACAAGACATCACAAACCCTGGCACCTGGCAGACAACACACCAAATGTGAATCTCTCTCGTTCCCACAGAACCTCCTATCTGTCCCCCTAACTATGGAGTCCCCAATGACTAATGCTCTGCTCCTCTCTCCCCTTCCCTTCCATGCCAGAGACCTGTACCCCATGGCTTACCCCTGGTAAGTTGTTCCCCCAATAATATCCAAAACAATATAGTTGTTATCTGCTGGTCCTCTTTCTGTGCCCTGACTGCAACCCACCTGCTGTTTCCTTGTACCTGAGGTAACACAATCTCCCTGTAATTCCTCTCAATAACCCCCTCTGCCTCCCGAATGATCCGAAGTTCATCCATCTCCTGCTTCAGTTCCCTAACATGGTTTTCGAGGAGCTAGAGTTGAGTGCACCTCCCGTAAATGAAATCAGCAGGGACCCTTATCTCCCACATTCTGCAGGAGGAACATTCAATTGCCCTAACCACCATTCCCACTATTCTAAATTCCCAAAGAGACTACTGAAAAATAAAGAATAAAAAAACCGTATTACCTTACCAATCCAGTGCACATTTGTTTTTGTTAGAGGAGGAAGATGGGTGGGAGACACTACCTAAGTAGTGTTTCGGGTAATGCAACTGCCCAGATATGTTACTTCGCTTACTCAGTAGTCCCATGTCCACTCCTGCTCAGTGTGCCCTTTGCCTATTCAGGAAGTAAGTTTTTTAAATAGTGATGTACCTTCCTGGCAGTCCCGTTCCTCTCTCCCTCTCTCCTCACTGCTCCCAAGAAGTGGAAGCCTGACTCTCGAGATAAGACCCTTTTAAGTGGGCAATTCCAGTGTACCTTCCAGACAGCCCCCGTTCCTCTCTCACTCTCTCCTTGCTGCTCCTGAAAAATGGAGACCATGGAGTCTTTGGCTTCTCATATTTGTTTATTTTTTGGGAGTGGTATGGCTCCCCAAAAGCTAGATAAGAGGTAGGATTTTTTTTCCCCAATTGTGGCATAGCACAGAAGATCGGCTTCTGAGATCTTAACTTTCTATTGATGTGAAATGACAATTCAAAGTGTCGGCTCTTCAAGTGACGGCTCCATCCACATAATGAGATGAAAATGATTGAATTTATAGTATTTTCTGGGAATATTTTCTGAAACAAACAATTAAAATAAGTTGTAAAGAGTATTGTTTATAAACTGCAGAGATCTACAGAGATCATCTCCAAACATCAAAACAGCATAGAAGACATCCCCTTCTACTTCAAAACAACCATGTGTATTTATGTATCATCTTAAGTGTATGGGGGGAGCAGATAGGAAAGTGCAGTTAAGATAATACTTAGATCAACTGCAATCTTATCAAATGGTGGAGGACGCTCAAGGAGCCAAGTAACCTACTTCAGTTTCTGTTTCTTATGTAACTCAACCATGTTCAGGTAAATTATTTCCTGATTGATTGTCTAGCTCAATCGGGGCCAAACAATTTAACCTATCTCTCCCATATTGCTGTTTCATTGGGCCTTTTCCATGCAGCATCGCAACACCAATTTAACTAGAAACAAAAACAGGAATCGATGGAGAAACTCAGCAGGCTTGGCAGCATCTTTGGAGAGAAAGCAAGATACAATGTTTCGGGTCCAGTGCCCCTTCTTCAGGTTTCGGTAGGATCTTTAATGTGGTAAATATAAAAAATAATGCATTTATGAAAGGTTTCTAACTTAGTTACCCCATTCTAAAAGCTATTCCTGATGAACCACGTGGACAGGTTCCTCCACAGAAACATCTCTCCATCAGTAGCCTCACTATGCATAATAAGTAACTGAGTTGATTCATATTAGCCAGTGTGATCTGTATTTCAACAAAGGTTTCTTAACGTGTAATTACCACATATTTAAAAATGCATAAATAACTAATCATTTTTGATGGATAATCAAATTGCAGAATTCACTCTGAACCTAAGAACCCTGATGCATATCTAATGCAAAATAAATTGTTGATTTTTACATCTTTGCAGCAAGTTTGTTATTTCTGTTTTGCAACTGCTAAGTGTGGTTTGTGAGTACACCCATCCACACCAAGGCTAGCATAACAGTCACGGATTCTAACTTGGAGATCATGGGGGAAGCTAATAACATTGCATGTCCTTTCCTTTAAGACAATGATTTCAATTATACATTTTTAGTTTCCACCTCGCCTTGCTTTTTTATAAGTTACACTGTGACTATTAATTTATCGTTGTTAAAAAGGCACTGTACATTCAATGCATTGTGCGCTGTTAATAATGCAAATTTTCAAATTTTGCAAATTTTAAAGCAGTGAGATTCTGCATTAGATAATTAGTACATCACTTGCTCCTGATTCTCCATTTACCTCAAACTCAGCACAAAAAGACAATGGGCCCTCAATTTGCAAGGAATATTTTAATCATCTATGATTTTTTTTTATCATAGTATAAACATAGAAGAATTCACAAAGAAAAAAACATAATAAGATTCTCAAAAGAAATCACTAAAACCTTAACAGATTTCAGTACATTGGAACCTCAAGTTACATGCCAATGATGCCATACCTCCCTGCCCATTCCCCACTGATTATAAATCATTGCACCTCATTGACTTGGTTATTCACGTGGTAAAGTATATTGTCGCAGAACAAAAGCTGACAATCTGAAAAGCAATCTCAATTCATTTCTGCAAAATAGCTTCCATAAGTAGGAGAGTAATTAACTGGAATTTAATTTGAATGGAAGCCAGCCAATTTTTCAGAAAGGTTAGAGATTAAATATAATTGCTTGAATCAACCATCATTTGTCCTCAGTGGTCAATTATTTTCTCCTGAACTGAGAGATGTCTATTTTAATTCAGTCTGATCTATACCTCCGTTGAATGGCTGGGTTAAAGCAGTCATACCTTTGATGTGAATTTGAACTGCACACAATAGGAGAGTTCAGTAACGAAACAAGTGAGTGCTGGAGAAACTCAACAGATCTGCCAGCATCTGTTGAGAGAAAAACAGAGTTAACGTTTTAAATCAGTGACCCTTTGTTAGATCTATCTCCAGTATCTGTAGTTTTTAAGAATTTATTTCAGGAAAGTTCAGTGTCAATTTTTGACTGCAGCTGGCTTCAATCAGCACGCATTGAGCAGTTCTGTATCTCCACAGCTAAGATTATAATGTTTGGGGTTAAAGCAATTGGATTTAGAAATGTAAAGGACCTGGCTAAAGGAAACACGTTTGCTCAGATTCAAACTGGAACAAAAGCGGTATGAAAATAAAATAAGGCAAGAGTTCATTTTCTGAAGCATTTCTCACAATCCCAAAGTGGTTCACAATTAATTACATTCTCTTGAAGCTTAGCCATTGTTGCCATGTGGTAACCCTGGCAGCCATTTTGTGCACAGCAAGCTCCCATAGTATGATGAAAACCTGATAATTTCGGATATTTTTATGATGTTGATGGTGGGATAGATATTGGCCAGGACTCCAGGGAGTACTTTCCTCCTTGTTTGAAACCAGGGCCAGCTGGATCTAATTGACCACGAGATCGTTGATTGAGGTTGTGAGCCTGGGTCAGAGAACCCCGGCTGACCAGCACAAACAAGAGATTAAGAGATTCTCTTTAGTCTAGGGACTGGCTCAGAGTTGGTTGGTCATATAAAGGGTGATATCATACTGACCTCTGTGCAATTATTTCACTTCTCCTCCTTCAAAGAGTTTCAGGTGCTCTTTTCAATCCAGCTGAGAGGGCAAACATGTACTTGGATTCAATAAAAGCTGGAGCAGTACCAGATACATCCTCTATGTAAGTGAAATGAGTATCTAAGAGCAATGCCTGCTGGGAATTACAATTTTCTGGATATTGGGCAGCCAAATTATTAGAATCATTTGGAATTTCCCTCCACTCCTTTCACTCTATTCTCTTGATTAGCCTGCTGGGTCTTGTAGAAAAAAAACAGATATATATGACAGAACAGTTACTGAGGACTGGATTTTACAATTTAATCTATATTACATACTCACTGTGTCAGGCAGGTTCTCTGAGAAACCCAACTAACGGAGCTTACTATTATGCCATTCAAGGCTGTATGTATCCCAGGCAATGTATACTGTCCCTGCACATCTGAATGTTTGGTCACATGAAACTGCTGAAGCCACAGGGGATAATCCTTTCCATGATGCTCAGGCTGATTGGGGCACAGGCCAGGTCAGCACTGTTGGTGGATTAAGTACTTAACGAGAGCAAATTTGGAGAGCAAACCTTAAACAGAATAATGTATCAAATTACAGGGTCTCGATAGATTTCCAGAAACTGATAGCACAGGTGTGTTTAGCAGGTGAACAAGACAGAATGTCCTTTATTATCTTAGTGCGTTGCAGCATGCACAAATTCACTCAACAAACTGGGGACCTGTTGGGGCAGAAAGGGTAGCAGGATCCACATTTCCTTCCAATGAGAAACCAATGATGCTGACACAGGCCGGGGCAATTGAGCTATGCTATGATTTTTGGAAACTGGCTGTTTGGTTGGAATGCTGCTTCATATTAGCAACATAGATCATTGATTGAGAAACATTCTATTTCATGCTTTTGATGTAATTAAAGAGTACTTTTTTAATAAGTTTGACATGCCGGTATAAGAGCATCACAATGCATGGGTAATCCTTGATGTTGCACTAAGTGAGCCAAGCCGTAGCTACATAACAGTGAGTATTCCCATTCCTGCAGGCTCCTACAGGAAAGTATAAGATTGGGCCTTGCCTCCAACACAGAGCAGTCAGATTAAGGCACTCAGACCCTGGAGGATGCTCCTCCATCCAAGTTGATGCTGCTAATCACTTTAATCCCTCACTGTCCTGGAGAATACTGGTCATTACAATTGCTGAACATCCCCAGTGAGTGTGCTGCCACTACTATGGAGAGATAAAACCAAACAATTCCCTTCCATCCCTGACAAAATGAAGTCTTCATATTTCACTAATGCGTCATCTATATATTTTTTTCTGAGAATGCGGCCCGAGAAACCTCAGCAGGGAAAGATCCTGCATGTTGCAAACAAAAACAACCATTTTTCTTCATGATGTGCATCAATTTACTCTGCAATGTCTACACCATCACAACGCTGCGATCCCCCTGCCAATTTGTCTGACTCTGCCTTAATTCCTGACCCAGAGATCAGTTTAATGAGCATCGACTGTAATCCCTGAATGCTAGGTCTTTGTCACAAGGACAACATTTGTCACTGGAAAAGCTGATGATGTGAGTCAATAAAAGGTTTCACAATGGATGACCCACTTCACAACCCACTTCACTCTCTGATGGGAAACATGATCCATGACTTTCATTTCAGATAGCAATGTCAGCATCTGGTAAACGAATAAGATTGCGCCAAATGTTCCAATAGTGCAAGTGAATATAGATTTATATAGAAATGTAAACTAGACACATGAAATCAACTTGTGTGCCATCCATGGGCAGCAGATACATGAACATAGAACATAGAAAAATACAGTGCAGTACAGGCCCATTGGCCCTCGATGTTGCGCTGATCCAAGCCTACGTAACCTACACTAGCCCACTATCCTCCATATGCCTATCCAATGCCTGTTTAAATGCCCATAAAGAGGGAGAGTCCACCACTGCTACTGGCAGGGCATTCCATGAACTCACGACTCGCTGAGTAAAGAATCTACCCCTAAATCTGTCCTATACCTACCACCCCTTAATTTAAAGCTAGGCCCCCTCGTAATAGCTGACTCCATACGTGGAAAAAGGTTCTCATGGTCAACCCTATCTAAACCCCTAATCATCTTGTAAAAGAGAATGCTGTCACCTGCAAGTTCCCCCTCCAAGCCACTCACCATCCTGACTTGGAAGTATATCGCTGTTCCTTCACTGTCGCTGGGTCAAAATCTTGGAATTCTCTCCCTGGAGAGCATTGTGGGTCAACCCACACCATATAGACTGCAGCAGTTCAAGAAGGCAGCTCATCACTACCTTCTCAAGGGAACTAGGGCCAGATAATAAAAATACTGGCCAGCCAGTGACTCCCACCTCCCACAAGCGGATTTTAAAAAATGCCCTCAAATTGTATTTTTCCTTATCTTACCAGTGTTAACCAACCAATGTCCCTATATGCACAGCAAGGTGGAGACAGCCACTGAACTCTGGTGACTGTGATGATTCTGGAGGGCGTATTCTGAGAGTTTGGGGCCTAGAGGCCTGGCATGTTATAGCGCCGTTCATGGATGGAGCAGCACCCTCTTTAGCATAACCTGCTGCAGGTAAGAGATCCACTGGCAGAGAAGAGATTGAGGCACAGGGAAACTCCAGAGTGTCCTCAGAAGTAGTTCAGAGAGATACCTGCTGGCACTCCTCCTCACTATGGGTACACAATGGCACCTCCCTGTCTCCTCAAGCTGAATATCCAAGATGGCGGCAAAATAGGATGCTCCAGCCGGAGCTCGTCTGCTCCATCCATTCCTTTACTTTTTTTCTATTCTGTTTTTCTCTCTCATGTGTTTTGTTTTGTAATTCTCTTCCATCTTTTTTATCTTCTGCCCACACCCCAGAGCAAGTGACGGTGGCTAGTGGGCCGGAGCATAGGGGCTATGGCAGCCAGTGGCCCAGAGTTGGGGGTGTGTCGGTGGGACCAGCCAGTGGCCCATAGCAGGGATGGTGACCAGCCGGCCCAGAGCAAAGATTTGCAAACCAGTGGGGCCCAGTAAGGCCACATGGAAGACAATAATGTAATTGTTTTACCCTTTATTTCTTATTTTCCTAACATATACTACATGTATCTGTAACTATTTTTCTTTATTTTCTTTACTTTTTTGTGTCTAAGATTTGTACCTAGGTATTTTGTACATATTTTGACTTTGTTTCAGTGACATTGTACACTTTTCACTGTGTAATCCTGTTCTTTTGTAACTTGAGTAGACGTGACAATAAACCTACTTCTAATTCTAAGAGGTACTTGGAGTGAGGCTGGTGTTCCTTGTCCCCCTCTCACCTTGTCATGGGCACATGGATACATTGATGGAGTGCACGAGGAGCACATACCCAAGAGCCATCTTGTTTTTTGTTGTGTCTGTGTCTCCAAGGCAAACATTCTATGGAGAAAGTGAGGACTGCAAATGCTGGAGATCAGAGCTGAAAAATGTGTTGCTTGAAAAGTGCAGCAGGTCAGGCAGCATCCAAGGAGCAGGAGAATCGACGTTTCGGGCATGAGCCCTTCTTCAGGAATAAGGAAAGTGTGCCCAGCAGGCTAAGACAAAAGGTAGGGAGCAGGGACTTGGGGGAGGGGCATTGGGAATGCAATAGGTGGAAGGAGGTTAAAGTGAGGGTGATAGGCCGGAGAGGGGTTGGGGGCGGAGAGGTCGGGAAGAAGATTGCAGGTCAAGAAGGTGGTGCTGAATCTGAGGGTTGGGACTGAGAAAAGATGGGGGGAGGGGAAATGAGGAAGCTGGAGAAATCTGCATTCATCCCTTTTTTTTGAAGGGTTCCCAGACAGAAGATGAGGCGCTCTTCCTCCAGGCGTCGTGTTGCCATTGTCTGGCGATGGAGGAGGCCAAGGACCTGCACGTCCTTGGCAGAGTGGGAGGGGGAGTTAAAATGTTCAGCCGCGGGGCGGTCGGGTTGGTTGGTGCGGGTGTCCCAGAGGTGTTCTCTGAAACGTTCCGCAAGTAGGCAGCTTGTCTCCCCAATTGAAATGTTTTGAGGGGTCTGGCCTGGTCCATAACAGACTGGGGGCTCTTTGCAGGATTTGTTGTGTTGTTCCAAACTGGGATTAGAGTTGTTGGACCTGAAGGCAGCGAGTGGTAGGTATTAGTGTCTTTTATTCGGGGTGTTGACTTGGTTGGTTTAAATAGTGCTTGTGATAGCAATGGCTCTTTCAGTCACCAAGCGTTTTCTGGAGGTGGAAGAGGTGACCTTGGGGGTTTTACAAAAGGTAGTCAAGGCCAAGCTGCGGGAATTAGCAGGCAAGCTGGATTTGGAGCTGCATCCTTCCATGAGGAAAGGAGAGACAATTACAGCAGTGGCTCAGCATTCACATTTGATGGAAACACCATCAGAATCTTTAGAGATGACTAAAAGTCAGTTGCAAATGATACAGCTTGAGTTAGAGGCAAAAGGCAATGATTATGATTAAAAGCAGAAGAGAGAGAAAAGGAGAGAGAGGAAAGGAAGAGAAAGAGACAGTTTGAACTTCAGAAATTGGCATTTAGAGAAGAGTTTGAACATTCTCTTTCTGAAGTGGTGAGAACTCATGTGGAAAAGCAGAGAGTTAAAATGGCAAGAATAGCAGATGAAATGGCTGATGATTATGAGTTGATCCGTAAAACAGTTTGGCTTCCAGAATCAATTTCAATTCATGAGGGATAGAAATTGGGGAAAAGAGAAATCCTCATGTGGAAAGGGAAAGGGAAAGGGTGAAGATCATAAGGTTAACTTATGTGGGAAAAAGATATGCCACCCTGCCGACCCACAGCATGGCCACATAAAATCACAGAAGCTGGCCTGCAAAACACAGAAATCAAGCTTGCCAACACATACAGAAACTACCCAGAGTGCCCTAGACTTGGCCAAACAGGTTTACATAAAAAACAGACATAGCCAAGCCACTCCCAGAGCAGAGAATACACTTCCTAAAACAACTTTCACATTCAACTCCCAGCCCCGATTAGCACCACAGTCCCAACACCCTAAGGGCAGGCTCCTTTCCCACTGAAACCGATATCGCATAAACAAAGAGGCAGACTTTGCTCACAGGAGGAACACAATAGATGCCAGGAGAAGGAATATTTACACATATTTGCGCTGAGGGGAAAGAATCCTCTAGAAGACCTTCTCACCCACTCACGGAGATGGCTAGAATCTCCTGTGTCAATTACAAATGAATTGTGAGAAAGGTGGCATCAAACACTGAAGACCATGTTGAGGGCATATAGTCAAGACAATCCAGATGATTGGGATAGGGGAATTCCGTTTGTTCTTTTTGCACCAAATGAATTGACTAAATTCAGTCCATTTGAAAAAGCTTTTGGGCATGAAGTGAGAGGATTGCTAAAAACGATTAATGAGAGATCGGTAAGTCAGAATTCAGAGACCACATACTTGGACTACATTTCAAATTTTAGGGAATGATTAATGTAGCTGGGGAGTTGGCTAGACAGCATTTAAAAGTAAACAGGAAGCAGACAAGAAATCAAAAATTCGCAATTTTGCTATCGGGGATAACGTATTAGTGTTACTTCCAGTAATGGGTGAACCTTTAAAAGCAAGGTTTCGTGGACCTGATCAAATCGAGAGGGAATTGAGTGAGGTGAACTACGGACTCCAGACAGAAAGAAATCGCACAGACTGTGTCATGCGAATATACTCAAAAGATACTTTTGACAGGGAAGGAAAGCGAGAGGAGAATGTATTATTGATTACAACACAGAAGGAAGAACCAAGTTCAGATGATTCTGAATTGGACATTCCTCAAATCAAATTGGACAATGAGGAATTTGTCAAAAATCGGGATAAGTTATTGAGTTATCTTCCTGAGGAAAATCAAAATGACCTGAAAGAGTTATTACTATCACAGAGGGAGATATGTGGAAATAAGCTGGGAAGTACTAACCTAATTATGCATGATGTAGAGATAGGAAAAACTGTTCCAATTAAGCAACGTCCTTATAGGCATAACCCACTAAAGTTGGCACAGGTTCAGAAGGAGATTGAACACATGCCCCAAGACAACATAACTGGTGAGTTACAGCAACAGAGCTCACTCATAGTAATGGTGCCAAAACCAGATGGTACCCAATGGTTATGTGTGGACTTTTGCAAAGTTGATGCAGTTACAAAGACTGATGCATATCCGATTCCACAGTTGGAAGACTGTGTTGAGAAGGTGGGACAAGCAACTTAGATTTCTACTTTGCATTTGCTCAGAGGATACTGGCAGGTGCCTTTGTCAGAAAGAGCAATTTCAGCTTTCGTAATGTCAAATGGACGGTATCAGTTTAAAGTCATGCCATTTGGCATGAAAAATGCGCCAGCCACATTTCAGAGACTAACCAATAAGGTCATTGCTGGATTATCCACCTGTGTTGTTTATATTGATGACCTGGTGATTTTTAGTCACACATGGAAGGGATATTTGCAACATTTATCAGACTTGTTTGTTCGACTTTGGAAGGCAGGCTTTGTGATAAACCTGGCTAAAAGGGGATTTACCAAAGCCCAAGTCACTTTCCCGGACCATGTTATTGGACATGAACAAATGGGATGCAAAAACAAAGGTAACTGGGGAGTTTCCCATACCATCAACAAAAACAGCAGTACTACAGTTCCTGGGATTGAATGGACTTCATCGAAAATTTGTCCCAAATGTTAGTCGTGTGGATTGCTAAAGTGAGGCAAGAAATTTCAGTGGACAGCCGACTGTCAGAAGGCATTTGACAGCCTGAAAGCTGTGTTAGTCACTGCCCCAGTATTAGCCACACCAAATTACGCAAAGCCATTCAAGGTGGCTATCGATGCTAGTGATGTGGGTGTTGGTGCTGTGCTCTTACAAGAAGACAACGAGAAGATAGAAAGATATAAATACCTATCAGGTATTTCTCCAGGAAGTTGGACATTCATCAGCAGAAATGTTCGATGGTTGAGAAGGAGACTTTGAGTTTGGTGTTGGCATTACAATATTTCAGTGTTTATGTACCAGGAATGTATCTGAGACAATTATATGCACTGATCATAACCCATTGGAGTTTGTGGAGAAATTTAAGGACAAAAATGCCAGACTGTTTAGATGGAGGTTGTTGTTACAGCCATTCAATTTAAAACTGTGTATGCAGCAGGACGGTAAAACATGATTACTGACACTTTGTTGAGACTTGAATGAGAAACAGAGGTGTTTGGTGGCAGGGGTGACAGACTGAAATGGAATGTAATTGTGCATATTTGCACATTTATAGTCAGTGCAATGTTTCAGTGGATCTTAATATGTTTTAGAGTACTAACAAGATTTTTAAGGGGTTTTAAAATGAAGCCATCTCTGAATATTGATGGTTCATTTTTTTAAAGGGGAGAGGTGTGATGAATCTGCTCCTTTAACAAGGTTATGCTGTCCTTGGCTTTATTTTCAGTGAGGTTGTAAATGCTACAGACTCTGAAAAGTCTGGTGGTTGAAGGGTTTTAAGGCCAATGTGATAATGACTAACAGATACTGCCTCAGACAGAAGGCTTTCAAGTTAAAACAAAACACATGTACAATGGAAGGGGTGTGGCCAGTTCTCCCAACTCAGCTTTTCTCTGGTTTGGGTTTTTTCTAACAGTAATGTAGAAAAACTGTTGAACACAGAAGCAGGTCCAGGCTGGTACTCTTTCTCTGACTTATCTCCTGTAAGAACCTGTGTTGATTTTACCTTTGGTGCCAAGGGATGTCTATGGGGATTGTTGCAAGTATCTCAAAGAGCATCATTAAGTTGGGATAGTTTGTTGGGTTTTTGGATAGGATAAGTTATTCGGTATTCTGTTTTCTGTTCTTTGTGCTTCATTCAGTAATCTTGTTAATAAAATCTGTTTTGTTTAAAACTAAGTGCTTTGACCAGCTAATTCTCTCCTGGAATATCCACTTACAAATGTTTAAAACTATCAAAGTTAGGGTCTGGGCTACCATCTTGAACTGTTTTGAGGTATCTGGCCTAGCCCATAACACCTCAACTACTCAACTTGTACAGATTGTTTGACAGTCATGTCAGAGGTCTATTCTGAACAGTTCGAGAGGATTTGTATGTAAAGTGCCACTGGGCATAGATTCTGCAGCTTCTATTTTAGGAGAGGTTTCATCCAGTTTAGCCTGACAGCAAAGTCGTAAATGGGGGATGTGTACTTTTATCTAGTTGTGGGGTTTACCAAAATGGCTGACGTAAGAGATAGCATGCTTTCATCCAGCTACCCACAATTCTCTTTCAGAATAGACTGACACTCACCAAGTAATTATATTGTGGTAGAACCAAATGTGGAGTTTCTTTCAAATCAAGATCATCTGGAAGTTCAAGTAAATAATCGACAGAATGAGATAGCACAGAAGGTGACCGTTTGGTTCATCATTCCTGTATTAACCCTTACTGGAGCTATCCAATTAATCTCACTTACCTGCATTTAGAATATAGAACACAGATCATAGAACATTACAGCGCAGTACAGGCCCTTCAGCCCTCGATGTTGCACCAACCTGTGGAACCAAACTGAAGCCCAACTAGCCTACACTATTTCATTTTCATCCATATGTTTATCTAATGCCCATTTAAATGACCTTAAATTTGGTGACTACTATTTCACTACGGGGGAATTCTTACAATGATATCACGGTATAATTGTAGATCTATTACAGCACTGGTTTCGACAGTGACACAGTCAATATAACATTTGTCACTAATCCATTTGTTTGAAACAAGAAAATTCTCTCTGTCTGATGGAATGTGAACCATTGTGAGTTGCATCTTTGCTCATCGGCCAGAAGTTCCACGTTTGGGTCTAACTGCACCTCTTTGTGGCCCACGCAATGCACATTTATAATGTGGGTAAATAGGTTAAATATCATCTTTCATCTTACTTCTAGGGTTGTCAATCAATTTCAGGATAAATTTATTGAAGAAGCATCATTAACCTTTGAAAGGTTAATAGCTATAAATGTAATCTGAACAGCTCCTATTAATGACTGGTTCATGTTTGTCCTTACCTCACAGCACGATATTTCCATCCTCAGTCTCTAATATTCACTGTTTCAACCTATCTCTCCTCTTCCACATGCACAAACACTGAAGATTCCAAATTTCTTACTGCTGAATTGGGATTTCCTTCTCATCCTAGAATCTGACATTATTTCACATTGTTCACATCTTCTATATTTTCTCTGCATTAAATAGGAGTTACAGCTAGTGGTCTCTCTTGCGTTAAATAGGAGTTACAGCTAGTGGTCTCTCTTGCGTTAAATAGGTGTTACAGTCTCTCTTGCATGTTTTCTGTTTCAATTATTCATAACAGGATGAAGTTGGTCAGTTATTTTGACCACGCAATGCCCCACCAAGCAAGCATTACATCATAGAAGTCTTGATATCCAATTAGTAATTAAGAAGAGAAAGTCTCAGTATTTCATCAGTATCCCAATGCCCATGTTCTCTGCATTATTGGACAAATTTAATTGTCGTTCACTTCATTCTGCTTGAAGGTATTTGTAGAATCAGAGAATCCACACAGCGCAGAAAGAAACCATTCACCCATTAAGTCTGCACACACCCTGCAAAGAGCATCTCACCCAGACCCACCCTCTAGATGTCCCTGTCACTCCACATTTACCATGGCTAATCCACCTGACCTGGACATCCTTGGACAATACAGGCAATTTAGCATGGCCAATCCACTTCTCCTGCACATCTTTGGATTTTGGGAGCAAATTGGAGCACTTAAAGGTAACCCACAATATTGCGGTATTGCCCAGAGTGAACAATTTGACAGCAATTCATTGGAGGCAGCCACATTTGATCATTACTGAGACATTGTCCATGAGTTTGACAGTACCCATACTTAAAGTTTTGACAGAAAACCACATTAATATTTTCATCAATTATTTGATGGCACCTGATTATTTCTTCTGTTTTTGAGTTTGTGTTACTTTCAATGCGTTTTCCATTTTTTTTAGTCTTCCATTTGTAGATTCAGTTGTTGTTGACACACATTAACTTCACCGGTGTAAAAATCAAGATCACATCACAAAAACTATACAGAAGTATCATTAAAATTTATGATTTCATTTGGAGACCAATATGTAACTTGAATATTCGCACAGTATCTCACACATACATTCTATATGTCAGTCCATCTGTCTCTTATTCCTTTCCAATAAGTTTTCAAGTTTTAACTTGAATGTGACTCTTCAGTTAGCTTCTGTCACCAAGTACATTCCAATCCATACAATCCCTACAGTGTGGAAGCAGGCCATTGAGACCATACTGAACAGCATCTGACTCAGACCCTCTACCCTATCACTGTAACCCTGCATTTCCCACGGTTTACCCACCTAGCCTGCACATTCCTGGACACTACAGCATGGCCAATCGATCTAAGCTAGTCTTTAGGTGGAAACCAGAGCACCCAGAGGAAACACAGGGACAACATGCAAACTCAACACAGACAGTCACCTGAGGAATTGAATCCAGGTCTCTGGGGCCCTTAGGTGGCAGTGTTAACAACTGAACCACCTTTCCTTATGTTGTCTCTGATTCTTTTGTCAGTCCCCTCAAAGCTGGGTCAGCAATTCCAGCCATGTTTCTGTTGTTTGGTCACAGACAGAGCAGGACTCATCAAAGTCTGATAATGGTGTTGCACTGATTTCACCTGTGGTGATGATACACCACAGAGTCCACAGAGCGGTCTGTAAACTATTAACTCATCTGTGCCTCTTTTTATATTTTTGGCTGCTTCAGTTTCAAAATAATCAGCAGCAAAGTTGTAAAGGACTTAACGGTTGCATAAGACTTGGGTTCAGCCACATTTGGAATACTGCATACAGTTCTGGTCGCCACATTATCAAAAGGATGTGGATGCTTTGGAGAGGGTGCAAAGGAGGTTCACCAGGACGTTGCCTGGTATGGAAGGTGTTAGCTGCCAAGAGAGGTTGAGTAGATTAGGATTATTTTCATTAGGAAGACAGAAGTTGAGGGGGTACCTAATTGAGGTCTACAAAATCATGCGAGGTATAGGCAGGATGGTTATCAAGAAGCTTTTTCCCAGTGGGGGACTCAATTACTAGGGGTCACGAGTTCAAAGTGAGAGGGGAAAAGTTTGAGGGAGATATGTATGGAAAGTTCTTTACGCAGAGGGTGGTGGGTACCTGGAATGCATTGCGAGAGGAGGTGGTAGAGGCAGGCACGATAACATCATTTAAGATGTATCTTGACATATACATGAATGGGTAGGGAGCAGAGGGATACAGATCCTTAGAAAATAGGTGACAGGTTTAGATAGAGGATCAGGATCAGCGGATGCTTGGTGGCTGAAGGGGCCTGTTCCTGTGCTGTCATATTCTTTGTTCTTTGTTTTGTGTTGAAAGCTTTAATTTTAAACTAGATACTACTGCAAAACATTCATTGCAAATTATTCAGATTAAAGTAATAATTTTTAGCTAAAAATACAGTTACAAGAATAAGAAATAATTACATAAAAACATTAGAAAGCTGAAATAGGACCAGTCTGTTTGAAGATTTTGTTTCCTGAGTTGAAGGGGTTGAAAACATGAAGTCAGAACTCAGCAAAAGTGTGCCAATGGAGGAAAGCCTAGTATGGGCCACAGTTGGAAAATGAAATTACAAAATACGTCAATGAGAATTGCCAAGGCTCTCTTTGCCTTGAAACAAGCAAGAAAAGTAGGCTTTGCAGGTTTAAAAGCAATGATGGTGTGCGAAAAGCAACAACCCTGCATTGCTATAGAAGTCCAAGATTTCACAGGGTCTCTGATGACAAGCTTCATGCATTTCAGCAGCTCAAACATTGAAAAGAATGGATATGGATTGACCTGTATTGGGAACACTGATGAGAATCCAGTGAACTTTGACATGCCACCCCTTCAATCAATGAGCAAGTTTGGAGAGAAAACATTGTTTGTGGGATAGCTAATCCACTTGATGGTACAGGATGATTTGTGGCAAGATGTGGCCGCTGACAATATGAGTTCTGATGAAGATGATATGAATGGCTCGTATCGATTAAGGGCGATGCTGTAAAATAAACACAGCAGGTCAGGCAGCATCTGAGGAGCAAGAAACTCCTGATGACGGTTAAGCACAAAACGTCGACTCTGTTGCTCCCGTGCTGCCTGATCTGCTGTGCTTATTCCAGCTCCACCCTTTATCGACCCCGATTCCTCCAGCATCTTCAGTTGTCACTATCTCCTGAATGGTACGTATGCCATTCACAAAGCAGATTGGAATGTGTTATTTGGATCTGAAGTGGAGGAGGAGTGTGATTTTTATGGATTTTTAAACATGTTCATTGTATACTGCGCTCTGCTGCTAAGTAGCGTTCTCTCATTTCTGTCAAAACGCCAAGTGAAATTTGACAAATTTGTAACTGGTTTTTGTTTTCGATAAAAAATAATTAATCCAGTACACAGAAATTAATGCCTGCCTCCATGGAAATTATTATTTAAATACACATTTTAAAAGTCATAAAATCGCTATTGGCTATTTCTGTGTGACTTATGAGGGTGACTTGGCATTGACAGGGAAAGTCTCTAAAGGAGGGAGCTACATTAACAAGGAGATAGGACAGGATGACTATCAACTGTCTACAATATTACTCATGTAAATTATCACCTTCTACTTTTCAACCAAAGACTCTGTCTTAGAAACTTGGATTTTCTTTTCAGACAGGTATGTGCAATATTTGCCTGCAATCCTGCAATATTTCACAAAGTGGCTCCCTCCACGGGGAACATGAATGGCCTTGCAGCCACTCCATGGAAAACTTTTTTTTTAATTTCAAAAATATACTTTATTCATAAAATTATTTTGACATCTATACAATTGGTTGTGCCATTCTTATGCACACTTTGCATTTCTTTACATACAGAGATTGGAATTAATCATTCGTCTATACAAGTCTGTACACTGACCATCCAGATATTTAGCTGAGGCGTTAGCGGAGCCCAATTACTGCATGGGCCCCCTGTTCTTCTTAGGCAGGCAGACCTTACACGGTGGTCTTTCCCCACCACGCCTTGGCGGCAGCTGCCCCAAGCTTCAGCGCATCCCTCAACACGTAGTCCTGGACCTTGGAATGTGCCAGTCCGCAACACTCAGTCGGGGTCAACTCCTTCAGCTGGAAGATCAACAGGTTTCGGACAGACCAAAGAGTGTCTTTGACTGAGTTGATGATCCTCCAGGCACACTAGATGTTCGTCTCAGTGTGCGTCCCGGGGAACAGACTGTAAAGCACTGAATTGTCACAGAGCTGGTCGGCCCAGTTCCCGAAGAGCATGGTCTCGTTCTTGCCTCGGGTTACCTTTGCTCCCGAGGCCCATTCGAACTGGTCACATATGCACATGAGCCTGTGCACGGACAGTGGATCCGAGCAGAAAATGGTGACGTCATCCATTACATGGAGGCCTTAACCTGTAGGCCCCCGCTGCCAGGAGTAGTCACCCCTCTCAGGCTCGCATCCTTCCTGATGGACTCGGCAAATGGCTCTATGCAGCACACAAACAAGGCAGGAGAGAGAGGGCAGCCCTGCCTGACTCCAGATCTGACTGGGAAGCTATCTGATTCCCACCCATTGATTGAGACTGCACTGACAATGTTGGTGTAGAGCAGTCTGATCCAATTGCAGATTCCCTCCCCAAAGCCCATTTTGGAGAGAATATCTCTCATATATGTATGCGATATCCTTTCAAAGGCTTTCTCCTGGTCCAGCGATCTTCCTTTCCGGTACAGCACAGGTTTGGTCAGGGTGGATCACTGATCCCAGAGCAGACTTGACCCAGTTGGCGATGACCTTTGACAAGATTTTGTAATCTGCCTTCAACAGTGAGATTGGTCTCCAATTTCTGATTCCCTCCCTCTCCCCCTTCCGCTTGTAGATGAGGGTGATGATGCCTTTCCTCATGGATTCACTCATGGTACCTGCCAGAAGCATACTGACATACACCTCCAGCAGGTCCTGGCCAATCAAGTCCCACAGAGCAGAATAGAGCTCGACCGGTAAGC
>NC_057719.1:76684114-76706469 GCF_004010195.1 Chiloscyllium plagiosum
TTCAACAGTGAGATTGGTCTCCAATTTCTGATTCCCTCCCTCTCCCCCTTCCGCTTGTAGATGAGGGTGATGATGCCTTTCCTCATGGATTCACTCATGGTACCTGCCAGAAGCATACTGACATACACCTCCAGCAGTTCCTGGCCAATCAAGTCCCACAGAGCAGAACAGAGTTCGACCGGTAAGCCGTCGCTTCGGGGAGTTTTATTCTTTTCGAGGGCCTTGGTCAGCTCATCCAGAGATAGCGGCTGGACCAGTCTCTCCCGTGTTCTGTCATCTAAGACCTTCGTAACAGAGGACAGGAATGACTGGTAGGCCACGCTGTCGGTTGGCTTCGAGTCATACAGACTGGCATTGAAGGACTTGCTGACCCTCATGATGTAATCTGTGTGGAGAGGTGGGCCACATGTACAAGGCTTGCCCAAGATGAGGGGCCGCCACCTACGCACAGATGGCTGGAGGTGGACCGCAAAAGACCAGCAAGGTACCACAAACCAGCAAGGGAACGGTGTCTGGGGCCACCCAGATGAAAGGAAAGGCTGGAGCGGAGCAGGCGGCAACCACCGGGGAAGGTGCAGCAGCCGACCCAAGCCCCTACAGGACAGATGAAGGCAATGGAAGAGGAGGGAACCAAGGAGGCAGAGGAGTGGATTCCTGTAAAAACCAGGAAGAGAAAAACCCGCCAGGTCCCCAAAGCCACCCGCAAAGGGGGAAACGACACCTGCATGAGGAGGATGCGGGCAGCTCTTCGGATGGTGAAGATGGGCGCAAGGAGGGTGGTCACCAGAAGAAGAGACAGAGCGCTGCGGGGAGAAAAACCATGGAGAAGGGATGTCAATCCTAATGGCTGCCCCAGCATTGAAGGCACTGGCATTGCTCTGCTGTATATCCTTGCAGGTGACCAGGCTCATCCACGCTTCAAGCACACTGACTGAACCCCTCGATGCAGGAACCCAACTGCATTCCCTCATCGGATAGTGCACCCAGACACAGCTTCTTTAGCAGCCGTCTCCAACACCCACTGTCCCACCGCTTGCTCTCCCAATCCAGAATTCACTCCGATGTGGGATCTGCACACTTGCAGCAAAATTCAGCCCAATGAGGCTCATTGTTTCGTTGCTATGTTCCAAACCTCCTGCAATCTGCCAACTTAGCACAGTCCACTAATGGAGCCTGGGATGGTCCTCAGCTGTATTGTTCAGCAGCACGGCAGATGGTGATTTTAGTTAGTCGCATTTATTTAGGGAATCAGAAGCTCATTGGGTTTCACAAAGTGGAATGTTTCTTCACTTCCAATAGAAAGACCTCTCCCTGTATACACAGCTACACCCATGAAAAGGAGATGAGTAACCGTGATTTTGAAAGGGATCAGTCCAAGGGCACCAACAGGATTAGAAATGTCAAAATGTAATTATGCCTCACGTGCTTTAAAATCATTTAAAAACACAGTATTTGCTGTGTGCCATATGGAATTCCTGTTCAAGCAGGGCAAGTGGACTGAACTTCATTCAAAATCTGATTTTAATCATCTTTCCTGTTCAGATTTGGCAGCGATATTTTTCTCAAACACCCTTACAGAATACTGATGCCTTTTTAAAAAAATTCAAGCAGGTAGAATTAGAATATCCTTTATTATCACATGTATTCAATAGAAAATACAGTGTGTGTACCGTCGCCATACACAGGCGTGATTCACATTAACATAGAATAAATTTTTGAAAAGCGTAGCTTAAAGAGACTCCAACTTTTCCTTCTCTGCTGCTACAGCATGCTACAGCTGTAGAGTATCCCACTCCGGGCTTCCCAACCAACACCATGACAGGGGCCCACTGGACATGGAAGTGAGAGTCCCGCTGTAGGTTTTACAGGCCGACCGACTGACTTTGCAGTACCACGGCTTCTGAAGGCGCCGCTCCAGAACCACCGAAGCCGTCTCCTGCCGAGGTAAGTTTGAGAAAAAAGGGGAAAAAGGAAAAGAAGAAAGAAAAACAAGAGGATAAGCCAGGGCACGGAATCCTGTACTCTGTCGCCGTCAACTGACCATGTAGAATGTTACTGTAGGGATATGCCTGAATGCTGGACCTGAAAGGAAGTTTAGATTAGATTCTCTACAGTGTGGAAACAGGTCCTTCGACCCAACAAGTCCACAACGACCCTCCAAAGAGTAACCCACCCAGATCCATTCCCCTACATTTACCCCTGCACCTAACACTATGGGCAATTTAGCATGGCCAATTCACCTAACCTGCACATCTTTGGACAATGGGAGGAAACCAGAGCAAACCCTCACAGACACGGGGAGAATGTTCAAACTCCACACAGACGGTCACACGAGGCTGGAATTGAACCCAGGTCCCCAGTGTTGTGAGGCAGCAATGCTAACCACTGTGCCACCGTGCCGCCCTGAATATAATTTAACAAAGCACCCATTCCCTAACCGGGAATCGAACCCAGGCCGCGGCGGTGAAAGCACTAAATCGTAACCACTAGACCACCAAGGAGTGTAAAAGATACATGACAGTTTCTTCAATGTCTTTGAAGATAAAAGACAGGTCACTGTTATGGTATCAGGAGTGAACCTTTCTTGATATCTGTACCCAATCCATTCCCCGCTTACTTCAGTGTGCATATATTTTCAGCATTATCAGATTCAATTTCAGACAACTTTAAGCTGCAGCTTTGATTAAAACCATTGCATGTGAGCTAGCAATAAAATATTATGTGCAGAAGTAATTTTGTTGAGTCTGTCCCTGTGACTTATCTGTTTTGTCAGTGATTATGCTATTCAATTGCACATCATCACTTGCCCTTTCAAAAGGAACCCAGGAGCTTCAATGTCTGCAGCTAAGCTGGGTTCAGTGGTCAGGGAATTCTCCTGGGTGACTACGATTAACTGAGCCTGTACCAGTGATGATTAGCTTCATTTCCGCTGGCCTTTTGATCTCATGCTGCCTTCTAATTACATTTTCAGTACTCTAACATCCAGAGTGTGTCATGCCACACAAAGATAGATGTTCTGTGTATTATCTGTCTCTCTGACACTGCACAGTGCATAGGGGATGCTGCATGGGATAGCAACTGACAGGTAATTGGGTGTCACAGTATTTATTGGTGAATTAAGCAGGCTCTTTAAGCCAGTCCATTACCACTGCTCCCGAGTGAGGGTTTCTGCCCATCAATGCAGAACCACAGAGCTGGACTTTCGCTTTTGCAGTTAACATGTGGCGCTTACAACAGCTGATTCGTCATGGTCTTGCCTGAATTTTCTGCTTTTCACTTCATCAGTTACACAGCCCAGATATTGGTGGTGGGAAGTCATCCGGTAAGTGAGATGAAAGTCCTCTAGCTTATATACAGTTTTCAACCATGATGAAGCCCAGCTGTGCCACACCTCCGAAGCTACAAGCTAGAATTGAGCCCTCAAACTGCTGGTGGTTAACACTGAAAACGTAGCCAGCTCCCCACTTCCAGAACAGGGATCTGGATGGGGGGGTCGGAGGGAAGGGCAATCCCTAATCTTGCTGACCACCAAAGGACACCAAACAGACCCAGCTAACCCAGACAGAAATTGCAGGAAGGGTTCAATACTAGGTCCCGAGTGACTGGGACACCCAGCAGTGTTGTGTAAGGTCAATAATCTTGGTGAACACCACCAACTTCTCTCCAAACCTTCACACTCATGGGCCAGCCCTCATTGTAACTCTGCCACCACACATGGGCGGCATGGTGGCACAGCTGCCTCACAGCGCCAGAGACCTGGGTTCAGTTCCCGCCTCAGGCGACTGACTGTGTGGAGTTTGCATGTTGTCCCCTTGTCTGTGTGGGTTTCCTCCGGGTGCTCCGGTTTCCTCCCACAGTCCAAAGATGTGCAGGTCAGGTGAATTGGCCATGCTAAATTGCCCGTAGTGTTAGGTAAGGGGTAAATGTAGGGGTATGGGTGGGTTGCGCTTCAGCGAGTCGGTGTGGACTTGTTGGGCCGAAGGGCCTGTTTCCACATTGTAAGTAATCTAATCTAAAACATGCACACGCGCACACAGACTCGCACGCACACACACAGACACACACACAGATGTGCACACACGCACGCACATGTCTCACTAAGGCTAATGGCCTGCAACCCTCAGCATTGCATGCATCATGTTCCCCCAGCTCATCTTCCCAAACAACTAACCCTTCCTGTGCTTCATACTAACTCAGTGAAACACCTCTCCTGCCTGGGAATGACCACAAACTGCTCTTGCATCTCGGCCCACCATACTCAATACCTCCCTTTATCTCATTCCAGGAGTAAAAACTGTCCCACTCCCTGCGCTGATGTCTCAGCAGCATCACACCTCTGATCGCTGGACTGGTCACATCTGACCTGCAGGACTGAACATGGAAAAATTGAGGACACTGGGAATGCTTTCAGTGTAATCAGATGGGTCCCTTGACTGACTGTGTCAGAACTCGCTAAACTGACTGTAGTTCACCTTCACCCCATCAAGGACTGGTTATCTTTGACTTCCTTCCATCTTCATCTGCTTGAAGCTAATGCAGCAGGTTTATTGCCTAAGGTGCTGGCACATACTCCCAGCTTTGACATTGATGTAGCATGGTGCCATACATAGACATATCCACCCTCTCTGCCTGCTTGACAGACTGACTGTTCAGTGCACCTGTCTGTCACAAGCTGCCTGCCTCTCCCTCTGTGACAGAAAGCAAACCGAAACGCAGAGGCCGAGAGCAGGGAATGCTAGGGAAGCCGCAATGATCCACACAGAGTCTGTCAGCCTGTTACTCCGCATAAAGTCAGTGAGTGTTGAGAAAGAAAGCTAAAAGCCGAAAGGTGTGCGTGTCCAAGTCAATCCTAAGGCAGCCAGTGGAGATGAGTACCTGTCGCTGCTCACAAAGCGTCTTGTCCAAAGCATGCAAGTTGGAGGGTTCTGTCAATTCTGAAGTGAAGCATTGAAGTCCTGAAGAGGAGTTGGACCGGGATCGGCTTCGGTGAGATGGAGACCGATGCTTTGTGAAAGCTGAGTTATGCGAATGGAGGGTCAAAGAGAACGGTGACCATGGAGCATTCAGGGATATTGTTCAGGAGAAGCAAGGGCAGGATGGTCTGGCACAGGATGGAAAGTCTCAGTTATGATGAGAGACTGAATAGGCTGGGTTTGTTTTCCTTGGAGCTGAGGAGGCTGGGGTAGGAGGGGCAGGAGATCTGACTGGGATGAGGCGTAGACAGAGTAGATCATGGGGATCCTTTTACCCCTGGGTCTAAGGCCAGAGAGTGCAAGTTTAAGGTGAGGGGTGGGTGGTTTAGAGGATTCCTAAGAGGGTGGTAGAAATATGGAGCATGCTTCCTGAGAGAGTGGTGGAGGCAGGTACTCTTCCAACATTTAAGAAGTGACTGGATGAGCACTTAAACTGCTGGGGCATAGTGAAGGTAAATGGGATTAAAGTAGTTTTGTGTTTGGTGGTCAGACATGGTGGACTGAAGGGCCTGTTTCTATGCTGTGTGTCTCCATGACTCTATGTCAGGTACTTGTTGAGCTCCAGCCACCAAGTACTCACTCTCATTTACCCGTCAAGAAATAGCCTCGTTCTCGCAGAGCATTCGATAGCAGTCAAAATAGCACCTATGAATTTTCATAAGGTGCCCAGCAATTGTTTCAAGAAGCTCATGACAAAATTGTACATGGAGTACCATTTCTGCAATGGAGGCTGACAGCGTGTGTGGGGAGGTTTCCTGGTTTGCTGTACCGTGCTGGGTACAAAGGTCCAGGATGACATGGTTTTCACTCCACGGAAGCAGGTGTAGCAAGATGTTGGACACACTGCCCCAGAAGCACTTTGGAGCCAACTACAGGAGCTGCCCACTACACAAGAGGTCTGTTTCACTGAGACTGTTTTCCAGCTACATTATACAATAGGTAGTTTGGCTCTCTTACCCTCATGCCCCACATCATTACCCACTCCGTGTGGCTGGATGAGCACTTAAACTGCTGGGGCATAGTGAAGGTAAATGGGATTAAAGTTTTCCAGCTACATTATACAATAGGTAGTTTGGCTCTCTTACCCTCATGCCCCACATCATTACCCACTCCGTGTGGCTCCATACAGCCCCAATTCAATGTCAGTTTGTGTCCCCAACCCAACTCCAATGGTGCTTCATGCTGTCTATGCCAACTCATCACCTTTCCGTGTCCATTCACCCAGTATACAGACCCAATTAATCCTATATACGTATGGTACTGTTCAGAAAAAAAACACAAACCTTTTGAAAAACTTGCTGCAACTCAATGTAAGTGTCAAAACCATCAAAGTATTAATAACAAAGGATTTAAGCTTGTAGTGCCCCCTAATTTTGTATGAATAGACACTGAGACATTGACAAAGGGCTCACATATAAAAATTATTATTAAAACATTTACCTTTTTTCCTGATCTCTCTGTTCAGCGACATTATTATACGCCTCTGGAGCTGGTGGGACTTGAACCCAGCCTCCTGGTCCAGGGGTACGGACATCACCACTGTGCCACAAGACAGGCCCTTAAAAATAGCCACATCAAATAAATGATCAAGCAAATCCATCCAGTGGGCCGTCTAATTGGACAAGGTTTCCTTTTTACAGTCTGGACTCCATGCTAACTTGGCAGGGAAGATGCATGGGGGCGGGGGTGATGGATGGGGAATGGGAATAAGGTTAAGACAATGTGAACAAACGTTTCAAAAGGTTCCTGAATCTAGACTACGGTCCATGATTCCTCGGAGAACCACAAGTTATGGAGAAGCTGGCCTGATCACACACGCACACAAAAAAATAGTATAGTTTGGAGGTGCCTACCCTGCAATGGAACCAGTCAGATCAGGAGCACAGGTTTACTATTCACACCCATTCTGGGGACTCCAATTACATAAAATCAATGCCGGATTCTCATGACCAGAAACCGAATGTTAAGTCGTACTTAAGACCCAGGCAATATTTAAGTCCAGGAAGCCGGGCGCAAAGGAGAGAAGGAAGGAAAGAGAAAGATTAGGGAAGAAGTTGAAAAAGGGGAACTAGGGAAGAAGGATTCAGGGCAAAGAAAATTGAATGGATGGAGAGGAGGATAAAGGGGAAAAGAAAAAGAGGAAAATGAGTTTGGGAAACGGGAAAAAGAGAATGAAGGGAGAGAAAGGCATCCAAGACCTTAATAAGGAAGAAAAGGAATGGATAAAATTCCCCCCTTCATCAGCCCCAACTTTCTGATTATTCACGGTGTTGGATGTGCTGAGCTAAAATGTTCTTCACCGTGACCTCAAAATTCCATGCAATGTTGGTGTGGGAGGGCTGCACACATTCGCCATCTGAAGTAACACTCAGCTTGGGTTGAATCTAACCATCTATCCAACCACCGTGCTTCTCTCAGTGACAACACAAGATAATCTCATCCTCTGGCAATGGAACCTGTCCCTGTCATGAAGGATTCTGGCTTGGCCATGAGGCTTTGCCCCTCTCCTGAAAACCTGGTTCTTCCCTCGAAAACTGCCTCCCGCTAAAGGTCCTGACCCTTTCCCGAAAATCCAGAACCTCCATGAGGGTTCTGATTCTCTCCTGAAGGTACTGATTGCGTTATCAAGATTCTATCCTGTCCAGAAGATTTTGACCCTTTCCTGAAGATTTGACATGTACCTGTGGTTCACTGTCTATGAAGGGCCAAAGACTTGGGGAACTCTCCGACACATCCATTTCAGACAAGGAGATAGAAGCAATGGCTTTGGGGCCCTCGGGCTACCAATAAGAGGTTACTTGTCCCAAATACAATGATTTAAATAAGCTTTTGAAGTGATACTGGAATGTATTTCCGAGAGATCCATTGGAAAAATATTTCTGAATTTAAATCTGACAGAGAAAGAACAGTCTGGAAATAAATGCCTTTAATCAATGCTGACACTTATTGATGAGGCCGTTATGCTCCATTAAAATATGAAATATGAAAATGTTACTGTGTAACTAGTGGAGGTAAATGCAAGCTGCGTGTGCAAATGCAATCTCTCCTTCAACCGTCCCCTCGCCCTGACCTTCAACTTAATAACAAACAAGTTAAGCTGCTGTTGCCAGGATGTTACAGGCTTTGCCAGGTGAGTGACAGTCTGGCTATACTGTTGCGCCTGAGTCTTCAGCTGTCTTTGAGCTCGCCCTCTTAACTGATCAATGATTCCTGCCGCAGCCATCAGAGAGCAGGTTCCTGGAGCAATCACCTGCGTGTTCATAACCTCCTTATCACAGGCTGGCAGCTGTAGAAGGTGCAACGCTTCCTTCAAAACACTGCACACTGAGGCAAAATAAATCCCTCTGGCTGTTCTTTAAAAGTGGCTGCTTTCATTTCAGCTCAAATTTACAGTCCTGCTTCCTACATAGGAAAAGCAAACAAGCAATTTGCATTCTGGTGACACTATGGCTGAGCTACTATATCATGCACTTTATCCCTCCCCAGTTCGAACATTCAGTTTATATAAACTGAATTGTGCGAAGGGCTCTAACAGGCATAACTCTATTTCTTTCCAACTTCCACCCCCGAAGCTGATCCTTACCTTTGAATCTGTTCTGGCCAATCTGCAGTCTATTCCTTGCGAAGCTTATGCAGCATTTTTATTTATTTATTCATTCACAAGATACGAGTGCCACTGGCCAGACTAGCACTTATTGCTCATTCCTGATCCCTGATGCCTCATTCCTGATGAAAGGCCTTTGCCCGAAACGTCGATTCTCCTGCTCGTCAGATGCTGCCTGACCTGCTTGGCTTTTCCAGCACCACACTCTCGACTTTGATCTCCAGCATCTGCATCCTCACTTTCTCCTTAGGCGAGCATTTATTGCCCATCCCTAATTGCCCGAAGGGCAGTTAAGTGTCAATGATATTGCTGTGTGTCTGCAATCATGTGTAGGCCAGACCAGATAAGGATAGCAGTTTCCTTCCCTAAAGGGCAATACTGAACCTGATGGGCTTTTTATGTCAGTCGTCAATAATTTCATGGTCATCATTAGACTCTTAATCCAGATTGTTATTGAATTCAAATTCCATCCTGGCCATATTCGAACCCAGGTCCCAGAAAATGGCTTGATTAATGGCCTAACAATAATGCCACTAGGCCATCACCTCCACTGAGACTATGGGCAGGTTTTTTTGCTCCCTGGACAAGTAGCTTGGATTTAGCAATCCCGCCTTGATGTAACAGGCTCCACAGAGATTGGGCAGTTTGGGGCACAGGATCGATTTAGGCTGACCAAATACAAAGGTATCAATGCGGGCAGGCGAACAGTGAAATTGTCTGATTAAAAGACCTGTCTTGGTATTCTGAAAATTTGTCTCAGTTGCGTTAAAGCTTTTCATCACTCTAGCCCTCATGTCTCACACCCCTCAGCTCAATGCTACCCCCATACCCCACATAACCCTCATACCCTATCTATTCCACCTCAAGATCCATTGCTAATTGACAAGTGTCCACTATCAACAGATCTCAGGAACTGTGCAGAAATGAAAATAAAAGATTAAACTCTTAGCATCTAATAGAGCTGCCACTCATACACATTTGATACAGAAGTTATTTAAATCCCCTAATGTGGTTGATCTGTTATAAAAAAGAGCTGAAAATGTGTTGCTGGAAAAGCGCAGCAGGTCAGGCAGCATCCAGGGAACAGGAGAATCGATGTTTCGGGCATAAGCCCTTCTTCAGGAATGAGGAAAGTTTGTCCAGCAGGCTAAGATAAAAGGTAGGGAGGAGGGACTTGGGGGAGGGGCGTCGGAAATGTGATAGGTGGAAAGAGGTCAAGGTGAGGGTGATAGGTCAGACTGGGGTGGGGGCGGAGAGGTCGGGAAGAAGATTGCAGGTTAGGAAGGCGGTGCTGAATTCGATGGATTTGACTGAGACAAGGTGGGGGGAGGGGAAATACCTTGTCTCAGTCAAATCCATCGAACTCAGCACCGCCTTCCTAACCTGCAATCTTCTTCCCGACCTCTCCGCCCCCACCCCAGTCTCACCTATCACCCTCACCTTGACCTCTTTCCACCTATCACATCTCCGGTGAGGGGGGAGGTGTGGGCGCAAGTCTTGCACCTCCTGCGGTTGCAGGGCAAGGTGCCGGGAGTGGAGGTTGGGTTGGTGGGGGTGTCCACATTTTCAGCTCTGATCTCCAGCATCTGCAGACCTCACTTTCTCCTGTTATAAAAACAAGCAAGTGTCTATTGAGTAACCATATTAAAGACTGATAATACTTCAAACTCCCCTTAAAACTGTCAATAAAACTGTGACCTCAGCTGCTATACTGTGGGGATAAGTGGTTTTGAAAATTTTGTTAATCTGCCAAGCAGTCGTAATGGATTTAGTTATAATAACAGCAATGTGATCTATAGAAAACAATTGCCATCTGTTACTGAAGTTTCAAAGTTACACAAGATGGCCTGTCAATCAAAATAATCCAGCAACCTGTGATTTTTGTTTATACTCTATCTGACATCTGCAGCTTTTCCCAATGTTTAAAATGGATGAGCATTTAAATATCTTCAGACCATGACATTGTCCATCTTGTAAGGACATTTATATTGCCTCCATCCTTTTGAGTCTGCCCACAACAGATTAAACCCATCGCAACATCAGAAAGTGGGTCTGTTCAAACTCTGCACTAGTTTCAAATGGTCCAACCGGAATTTCCCATCTATGCTGTTCTTAATAAACGATCTTTCTCCTTCTAGCCAAAATAGTATTGAGTTGGATTGTGGGCAAGATTATTGCAGATCCTGCCCACATTTCTAAAGGTCTCTTTTGTCCCATGAATATCTAGGCCAATTTGTCCTCTTCCCAAATTCTGGAAGGCAGTGACTATAGCCTAGCTGTGCCTCAGAACAGTTTTTCTTCTCGATCTAGGGTTGTGAGAATGAGATGGTGTACTACAATAAAATCAGCATGGGTTTATTTAAGCACCCACTTTGAATGGTAAAATATGTAAAGGTGCCTCACAGGCATTGTCTGCAAGGCATAAATCAGGAATGTGATGGAATATTCCCCACTCACCTGGATGGGTGCAGCCCAACAACAGTCAAGAAACTTAACACCATCCAGGACAGAGCAGCTTGCTTGATGGCACCATGTCCACAAATATCTTCTTCCTCCACTACCTGCACTCAGTAGCAGCAGTGTGCATTATCTACAAGATGCACTGCAAAACTTCACCAAAGATTCTCAGACAGCACCTTCCAAACCCACGACCTAGAAGGACAAGGGTGGCAGATAAATGGGAATACCATCACCTTCAACTTCCCCTCCAAGCCACTCACCATCCTTACTTAGAAATATATCGGCAATCCTTCACTGTTGTTGGGTCAAAATCCTGGAATACGCTCTCTACACCATTATGGGTCAACCGTTAGCAGTGGACTGCAGTGGTTCAAGAAGGCAGCTCACCACCAACTTCTCAAGGGCAACTAGGGATGGGTAATAAATGCTGGCCAGCCAGCGATGCCCACATCCCACAAATGAACTTTTAAAAAATTGAGGGAAAGTCTTCGAAGAAGACATGATGGCAGATGACCACAAGCTTTGTCAGAGCAGTAGGTTTTAAGGTGGGCTGCTGATTCATGATCACTGAATATCCATCAAGTTACAAAGTCAGAACTACTCCAATGAAGTGAAGAACACGCTAATGGGCAAAAACTGAATAAAACACCAAGTGAACAATGCCTAGAATATGATCAAAGTTCCTCAGCACATTAAATGCACTGTTAGAAATCCATATTTGAAGTTCTTTATATCCGTAAGCTTCAAAAATAAATGACCCACATTTTTTTATCGCAAGATAATGTTGGATTGCATCTATGTCTTCATTGGCCATTTCTGAGTACAACACTGCCTTTGGACTTATGAAACTGACTTGAAACTGATAAGCAGATTAATGGAAAGAAAATGGATCCAGAAGCTGCAATAACTGAGCATTATTAATATTATTACTATTGACTGAGTAAGCCTCTCGATCCTGAGATGAATGAGCCTCCTATAGATTCTCCTCAGCTCCATCTCAGTAATATACACCTGGCTCTCTCTCAGTGTTCAATTACAGTCAGTCGCACTCCCTAGGCAGGCACAGGCCTGAACGTCTTTTTTCAGATGACAATTTATCACACAGCACAGACAGGTGCCTTGACTCAGTAACTGGCTGGCACCTCATGCGTGAAATAGCAGGCGAGAACTCATTGTCTGCAGCTGCAAGGCATGTTGAGGAATGATGGGAGCTCAGTTCAACACAGAATGGAATGAGAAGGAGCCACTAATAATCACATTGTCTAAACAATTGGGAGTCAGTTTGTACAGTTCAGTAAATAAGTGAGAGGCAGCCCAGCTTAATCAACTACACTTTCAATATAATGAGGCTTTTGTTTCTTTTCTGGACTCTTGACAGAAACCTGTAGACAAAGGAATATATATGATTCCAAAATTGTTATGCTTAAAGTAAAAAATACAGGGGTTTGTTGTATACTTGACTAGTAAAGTTCAGAGATACTACAGAATCTTTGGTAGGTTTTAACTTCAACTGGTTTATTACATATTATATGCACCTTTACAGAAGTATGATTAACTCTGCGGAAACCACAATATTTACCACTAAGTCTCTTTCTCGTGTGATCTGTGACAGCAGCATAGTGGGGGGTATTCCTTTTACTGTCCCCAGACAAGAACCCTTTCAAAACCATATACTACAAATTTTGTTTGTATTTTTACCTGATTCTTTGTTAGTGTTTCTTTAAATGAGTTCAACACGAAAGTCAATGACTCCATGTGTAAAGCAATTGTTTCCCAGTTGATCTTTGTGGTTTTAAGTCCTGTTCCGAAAGTTTAAGCTCAAAATCTATAGGCTGACACTTCACCTGCAGCATTGATGGAGAGCTGCATTGTCAAAGGTGTCACAACACAGAGTAGATATTAAATTGAGGTCCCATCAGGTTGTTGCTGAAGATCCATGGAACTATACAACAACATGTAGAGAATTCTCCATATTTCCTGACCAGCATTCACACATAGGAACAGGAGTAGGCCATTCAGCCCCTTGAGTATGTTCCACCAATCAATGAGATCAGGGCTGATCTGTGGTCTAATTCCAATTACCTGCCTTTGGTCCATATCCCTTAATACCTTTGCTTAACATAAAATTATCTATCTCAGACTTAAAATTGACAACTGATCCAGCGTCCACTGCTATTTGTGGAAGAGAGTTCCAAACATCTGCCACCTTTGTGTGTAGAAATGGTTCCTAACATCTTTTCTTAACAATCTGGCTCTAATTCCCAGACTATTGCCCCAGTTCTATAATTCCCAACCTGTGGAAGAAGTTTAGTTTTACTTATATTGTCAATATCTAGAACATTTCGATCAGATCACCCCTTAGTCTTCTAAGTTCTAGTGATAAACAGGCATAATTTGTATTATCTCTCCTCATCGATTTAGCCCTGAAGTCTAGGTATTGTCATATCAACCAGCATTGCCATTAAATACGTTAATGGAACATTATGTCATGGCTGTTTGAAGAGTGTTTTGGTGCAACAGTGACAGTACTGCAAAAACAATTAATTGTATGAAGTGCATTAAGGCATGTTACAAATAATATTGTCAATATTAACTGAGAATCCAACTATGTTCCAAATTAAATGAGAAAAAATTGAACCTATTTTCCGGTAATCACCACCAAATGGTTACGTTTCTGACTTGGAATTGACCAAACAAGGTACAGGTTTCTATTCCTAAAGATAAAGTGGTTGGGTTTATTGCACAGTGCAAAATCTTCATGATCATCAACTTTGGTGTGCAGGTTTTCACACTAAGTGCTAGGTCTCCAGCTGCCTGGTGGGATTTGAACTTATATCTTCAATGGAATTATTAGATGAAAGCAAGGATTTCCAAGTAAGCTTCAGAACCCAGGTTCAAATGGAAGAGTCTTAAAGCTTGCACTGTATGGGGGGACAATCAGACAATGTGATTTTCCCTAGGGAAACTAATTAATGGCCAGAGGACTTATTGCCTCCCATGTTCACTTTTGGAAGACTGGCTAGGGAATACCATGTAAGCTCTGGGATCTAAAACAAAATCAAAAATGAAATGAGGACCTGTTAAACACACTATGAAACCAAAAATGAAATGAGGATCTGTTAAACGTGCCATAAAATTTCCACTAATGAATGTTTGTGGGGATATTTTGTTTTTGAACAGGTGATTTTCGATGCCACTTTTTCCTCCCAGGTTTGCTGTAGCCTGACTCCACTCCCAGATTGGTACAGCCTGCCAGTAAGAGGTTGGAATTGTTAGCTATCATCTGGTAAAAGTTCTGACATCAGATATGAACCTGGACAAGGTTGAGGGGCAAATGTTTGGAGAGCTTTATCATCTCGATTCATACAAAAATATTTGAACAAAGTTCCACACTCCATTGGGAGTCAGGACCGATCAAAGACCTCTCAGGCAGACTGGAGGTCAATACTGAAAACATCCAAGAAAACTGAATGTATAAAAATGAATAAATTCAGTATGCATGAAGACTGACATGGTGTCCTTCACTAGCATGGCAACTGCCTAGAGCAGCTGTGTGAAATGCTTTGCCTTTGTTTCGTAATTAGCACTTCTGATCCAACGCCATGTGCTTTCCACTTCAGACGTGGCCCCCCATATGTGATTCAAATCTTAATGCAGGCAGACCACTCTATGAGGTGCCACTCAAATATCCAAATTTTGCCCATGAATTGCTGCCTGAGTGCAAGTTTAACAGAGATCTCCTCAGGGGAGTCAGAGCTGCAACAGGAGACTCATTAGCGCTGACAATTCAAATTAGGGAATACGGCATCTCAAAGTTTGGGAAAAAAAAACACCTGGATGTGACAAACGAAAGGTGAACAAATTACACTTCAGGGGACTGCAGATTGCAAATAGAGTCACACAGAAGACTCTTTTCCAACAACTTGAGAAAAATTTCATTCACAAGAATAGCTTTGGAACAATTCTGAAACTGTGTGTGGGGCAGGGGGATGGGGGCAGAGATAAAGTTATCAGCCAGTGCTCATTCTCCAGGTCACCAACCAGTGACCCACAAAATGGCTATGGGTAAATTCATTTTTAATTGTATGATCAATGCCCAGACATTGCCCAGACATCGTTCATAAAACAATAGGCAGCACATTGCATTCCTGCAGCCTGCTGCTGGTGCTTAGAGCAGCCATCAGTAACTACACAATTCATTGGCAGCACACATCGACAAGGGGTCATAAAGCCACTTTAAGGAAGACTCCAAGGGAGTGCCTGGAACAAACAGTGAGAGCCCTTTGTGAACTGAACAGGAAAGATGGTGCGCTGCTGGCCTTGGTGCTGATGATGAAGAATTAGACAGATATCCTGCAGTCTTAACAGGAAAGGAAAGGAAACCCTTCACACAGATAACGAGGCGGGTCTGGGATGTAATGGGTGGCTCAGTGGTTAGCACTGCTGCCTCACAGAGCCAGGAGTTGGGTTCAATTCCACTGTCTGGCGACTGTCTGTGTGGAATTTGCACATTCTCCCCGTGTCTGCATGGGTTTCCTCTGGAAGCTCCGGTTTCCTCTCACAGTGCAAAGGTATGCAGGCTAGGCGGATTAGCCACACCAAATTGCCTGTAATGTGCAGGCTAGGTGGATTAGCCACAGGGAATGGAAGGATACAATGAGGGGGCGAGGAGTGAGTCTGCTTTCGATGCTAAGTGTGTCTGCATACCAAAACAGTCCTGGTGTTTTCCTGCTTCACTCTTCGCCCTCTTTTATGGTTCATGATTTGCAGTCTTACAAAACACCCACTTCTCACTCTATCCCCTTCCCTCACCACAATCAAACCCTTTCAGACTTAGACACCCTGGACAGGAACCTTCTCGGTGAGTGGAGGAAGTGGGAGAGCACAGCATCACGTAGATGTTAAAGAGACCCAATCACCTCCCTTGTACTCGCAGCCACCACTAGCAATGTGCAGAGGTTCAATAGAGGATGGATCTGTACACAGCGAGACATGTGCAAAAGCGCACAGCATTTAAGGCAAGTAGAAAATGTGATGCAGATTTCACACTGCCAGAATGTGAGGCAACACACTAAATTTGCTACAAAAATCTGAGATGATAACTTAAATGGTACAGCTACACAGGGAGGCTGAGATACAGACAGAACTAAATGCATGATGCACCAATGATCATGTCCAAAGACATAAAGGGGTGCAGGGCTTTTCCTGAGCCATCCAGCTACCAAGGTATTGCAAAAACGTGCTTTATACCTTATGTAGCATGGATCTTATTGTAGGCATGCTGTACATGTGCTCTCCAGATTGCAGTCATAAATCATGTCAGGAGAGGATTTATAAGAACTGAACAAACAAGTGCTAGAGTCAGTCATTTGGCCTTTCCAGCTGTGTTCACCGAGGCTGACCTTCTGCTTTAACTCCACTTTCATTCCCTTCATATCAATCAACTCAATGAAAAGTAAAATACTGAAATGAAACCAGAAAGTGCTGGAGAAACTCAGCAGGGCTGACAGCTTCTGTGAAGAGGGAAACAGGGGGTTACTGTTACAAGTCCTGTGACTCCTTTGTAAACGGGCTGAAGTAGGGTCACCTGACATGAAACGCTTACTCTTAGTTTTTCTCTCTGCACAGATATTGCCAGACCTGCTCAGTTTCTCCAGCACTTTGTGATTTCTGTCTATCCATCAGCCTAATAGCTAGCATATTATTTACAGGACTGGTTGAAATTTGTGGTCACACAAAGGACTGTTGAATATATTGATAGAACTATAGAGTGAGATGGCACAGAGTGAGATGATTTAATCTACCCCGTCTGAGTATGTTCTTTGATAGTAGTATTCAATGAATCCCTCCTTCCCCACATCCGATTGACTTTCTCCTTTTTAAATACATATTTCACTTCTTCCACCAGTTGTTCAGGTTGGACATTCCAGATCATACAGCAAGTTGTTGTTTCCTCCCTCTTGACTCTACTTCCTCCGGTCTGCTTGTGAAAAGAGTTTCTCCTGCAGAATGGGAGAATCATGATTGCTCCTGAGATAGCGGGCATTCAACCTGCTTGCCATGCTGTCGGTGGTTGTAGATATGTCCCTCACTGGGGGAAGTGGATCCCTTTTCTGTTGATGAACACGGTTGAGTTGACAATGAGGTGCAGGGAAGACAGTGTGCGCTCCACCAATAGCATCCTGCATCGTGGAGAAACCTACCATCTGTGCAAAACCTGTTTGTCTCTGGCAATTGGGAGTGAGATGGATATGTTTCTCATTGTAAAAGAAAGCCTCAGTGGCCTCCTGTCTACAGCACTTCATCGCAAACTGTGAAATGTTGTTTATATCTTTAGCAACAGGAGCTAATGGAAAAAAAAGTCGGAGCCACAGTCACCTTGACAACCAAAGGAAATGCAGTCCTAGCTCAAAGTCAGGCAGCATGACCCAGAGCCATCTACAAGGGCTCTTTCATTGCCTTTTTATTGTCACTGTCATAATTAGGACTTGAAACGGCTTTTTTACCTCTGCTAAAATAGCCTGACACTTGTGACTATCTTGTGATGTAAAGCTAATGTAGATTTTTGTTAAAAATCATTTCTTACAATCTCAGTATTTTATCTCAGTAGTTTAAAACTCTGCAACTAACACTTTATCAGCATTTTGGCAGAATTTTATGATCCCAGGTAGCCATTGAAATCCATAAGTAGCAGAAATTTCAGTGAACACTTACTGGGCTTGAGAACTGGATAGGATTGACTATAACAGGTTATGAAGATATCAGTGGGACACATTATTGCTTATGGGAAAGATTTTTCTCCAACCACAACAATGAATTACATTTATATGGTGTCTTTCATATAACAAAATCTCTCAAGTTGTTTCAAAGGAGAATTATCAAACAAGGTGTGATAAAAGAATTTGTTGCTTTTTCAGTATATTTTATTTCCATTGTATGTACATACATCATCACTCTAGCTAGATTTGAATGAGATTCCCAACAAATGCAAAAGGACTAAGTACACCCTTAGCATTACTTAGTCCACCAGCTTCAGCAATGATCATTATATATTATTCGATAACACCTTAAACAAAATAAGATCTGCATCATTCAATAGGCAATCATTCAGATTTCTGTTACCAACTTTATGCCTGACCTTCCAGCTAACTGTGGTCAGAAATGCACAGTTGATAACATTTGTATAAGGAACAATTAGTAATTGTGCTTCAATCATCACAAACATTGTTTATGTGCAGACCTCCAATGTACAACAATATGCATTGCTTATACCTTTATTCCTTACCTTGCTAAGTTCTGAGCTATTAAGAGTACATTTCCAAATTAAGAACTTAAGATATAGGAGCGTATTAGCTCCTTGAATGTGCTCTGCTTTCCAATACAGTTATGACTGATCTTCTGCCTCAACTCTGCTTTCTTTCCCACTCCCCTTGACTCCCATAAATATACCTCAGCCTTGCATTTGTTTAACCCTGTGGTATAGTCAATTCCACAGAATCACAACCACCTGAGTGAAGAGACTTCTCCTGACCTCAATACAAAATGATCAACACTTTTTCCTAAGACTATGCCTCCATATTCTAAATTTCCAAGTCAAGGGAAACAGCCCTCAGATGTCTATCCAGTCTAGCACCTACAGAATCTTGTAAATTACAATGGGATTGCCTTTCAGTTTTCTAAACTCTGGTGCTTGTAAGTGCAATTCATTCAGCCTTTCATCTCACAACAAGTCTCTCATTCCTGGCATCAATCTAATTAACCTTTGCTGAACCTCTTTCAAGGCAAGTATATCCTTCCTTAGGTATAAAGAACAAGCTACACATAATACACTAGATGCAGAATCAACAAAGACTTATGCAATTACAACAAGGTCTTCTTATTCCTGTACTTCAAATCCCATGCAATAAGACCCAACATGCCTTCCTAATTGTTTGCTTTATCTTTGTGTTTTTTGTATGCGTACCTTCAAATATCTTGTAGGGCATTTTTTAAAACGTTCTGCTTTACTAATCTTGCAACCTTATACTTTTCCACTTACATTCATCTGGCATCTTGTTGCCTACTTATTTAATCAGTCTATGGGTTGAATTTTCCCAGCTCCTCCCTCTCCCCCCGAATGATGCGGGCAATGGCGGGCCAGTTGCTAAAATATTGAAAAAATTCGATTCTTGATGTTGAGAGAAAAGAAGGATTTTCCACTGAAAATTTGAACAACATAACAGGAATCCTGTGAGTCAGTGGCGAGAGGCCTATTGACATGTAATTACATCACATTATTATCTAATTTTTAAAAAATTTGCTATTCTCCCATGCGGCAGTGGAAAACTAGACAGCGACAATTTCTGACATGAAAGTCAGAGCTGGTATTTGGTGGCCCCAGCTAGCCAATTGCTCCTCCTGGGTTCTATCCTCTGCAGGATTGCCTCAGGGTGTAGCTTGATGGGTAGCAACTGTCTGTCCTGCCCTTGTCCTCGGAGGTTGGCATTGGACATGCAACAGCCTCATCACATCGCAATGGCACATTGGAGTGCGCTGAAAATTTGCATTGTATTGTTGCTGCTAGGTCACTCTGGTGCAGGAACAGGCACCCGTAACATGGATTGGAGCAATGGCCATTATCCACTCACTTGGTGCTTACTCACTTCATGCCTACTTGGATGTTCACAGCACGTGTGCCTTGCCTTGCCTTTTTCTGCAATACTGCATCATTCGGGACTTACAGGCTCACCATATTTCTGTTTACCTTGTCTTTTAGTGTATGCACAAAGCCAGGCAGCTTGTCATGTTTGCCAACAGTGCTCAGACAAGGGGTAGGCATGATGTTTTACACGCTGTGCTACATCAAGTCACATGTGCAGCATGTGCCAGCAACTTACGCAGCAATCACACTGAATGTGCTTCAACTAAATGGCCATGCCAAAAAGTCTAAGGGGAGTTGTCCACAGTCAAGTCCTGGGGACTGTCGTCAGTAGTGGAACAATAGGAAGTGTTGCCGAACAAAGAGACCTTGGAGTGCAGGTTCATAGCTCCTTTAAAGTAGAGTCACAGGTAAATAGGATAGTGAAGAAGATGTTTGGAATGCTTTTCTTTATTGGTAAGAGTATTGAGTATAGGAGTTGGGAGGTCATGTTGTGCCTATACAGGACCTTGGTTAGGCCACTGTTGGAACACTGTGTGCAAATCTGGTCTCCTTCCTATTGGAAGAATGTTGCAAAACCTGAAAGGGTTCTGAAAACACAAGGATATTGCCAGGATTGGAGGATTTGAGCTTTCTGGAGAGGTTGAATAGGCTGGGGCTATTTTCCTGGAGCATCAGAGGCTGAGGGGTGACCTTGTAGAGGTTTATAAAATCATGAGGGGCATGGATAGGATAAATAGACAAGGCTTTTTCCCTGAGGTGGGAGAGTCCAGAACTAGAGGGCATAGGTTTAGGGCAAGAGGGGAAAGATATAAAAGAGACCTAAGGGACAACTTTTTCATGCAGAGGGTGGTGCATGTGTAGAATGAGCTGCCAGAGGAAGTGGTAGAGGCTGGTACAATTACATTTAAAAAGCATCTGGATGGGTATATGAATAGAAAGAGTTTAGAGGGATATGGCGGGGTGTTGGCAGCTGGGACTAAATTGAGTAGGGATATCTGGTCGGCATGGATGAGGTGGCCCGAAGGGTCTGTTTCTATACTGCACATCTCTATGACTCCATGACTCTAATAAGTCAAGGACATCATCCTATAGCAGTCGAGAAGCGTGGACACAGTCAGTTACGCACTTGGAGCAATCAGGGTCAGGGGTTCCATATGATTGCAGCACAGGGAGCTGCCCACAGTCAGCTCTGCACATCCAGTGCAACCAAACATGAGATGAGAGGTGAAACCAGTCAGGAGTCTGATCACTCAGACAGAGCTGTCCTTCCAAGTTGGTCAGTGGAATAGGCACGGTTGGTCCTGAACAACGATGAAACATTATGCTACACTGAACATTCCAGAGAGAATAGCAATCCCTTAGACAAGGCTCAAATATAGCGTGGCACTAGGGAAACATAGCTTGATTCTTGTAGCTGCAGATGTAATGTCAATTGGTTTGGCAGGTGATGTAAAGTGGCAAGACATTTATGAAATTGAGACTTTATCTGCAATGCAGTGCCACCTGTGTGACCTCAGAACGCTTTCATTTCCCTCCCAGGACTATCCTTGGCTGGCAGCGATTGGCACTGCTGAACTGCAAATATTAGGCCAGGGGCAGAAATGCTGTGGTCCCAGAAGTGACATGCACCTCGGTTGTTGACAAGGGCATAATGTTGTGAAAAATGGCTCTGTAGAGGTGTGGTGTATACACAGCGAGATGGGTGGTGGGCAGGACTATACGAGATCATTCACTAGAGCTCACAGATAGAAACCCCTCCATGTAACTCACTAAAATTGACAATTCCATCTTTGGTAAAATTCAACATTATCTCTATTTGCACCTTGCAGCTTACATTCTAAGCAGCCAATTGAAATGTCAGCAGTAATTCAGAGATTGTAGGCCATATGAGGTTCAGGACTCAGCATTGATATGTGTGGTGCACCATTAGTTCGAGCTTCCAAATCAAATTGACCCATTTACTGTTAACATCTGCTTCCTGTTAGTTAAGAAGCCCTCCAAGCCTGCTAATATATCACCCCCAAGAGTGTGTTGCTGGGAGTAGTAGTTGCATGTGGTAGACAACGCCCTCCAGCACATCTTCTCCACTTCACGCACCACCGCCCTTGAACCCCACCGAATCCCCCTGGTCCTCACCTTCCACCCCACCAACCTCCGTTTACATTGTATCATCCTCCACCACTTCCGCCACCTCCAATCGGACCCCACCACCAAAGATATACTTCCCTCCCCATCCCTATCAGCGTTCCGAAAAGACCATTCCCTCCATGACTCCCTCATCAGGTCCACGCCCCCCCCAACCACCAGCCCACACCCCACCCCGGCACCTTTCCCTGCCACCGTAGGTTCCCCATGGGAGACTGATTAGCAAGGTTAGATCTCATGGAATACAGGGATACAGTATGGGCTCAAAGGTAGAAGACAGAGGGTGGTGGAGGGTTGTTTTTCAGACTGGAGGCCTGTGACCACTGGAGTGCCACAAGGATCGGTGCTGGGTCCTCTACCTTTTGTCATTTACATAAATGATTTGGATGTGAGTATAAGAGGTACAGTTAGTAAGTTTGCAGATGACACCAAAATTGGAGGTGTAGTGGACAGCGAAGAGGGTTACCTCAGATTACAACAGGATCTGGACCAGATGGGCCAATGGGCTGAGAAGTGGCAGATGGAGTTTAAT
>NC_057719.1:76706917-76718543 GCF_004010195.1 Chiloscyllium plagiosum
AAGAGGCATTTGGATGGGTATATGAATAGGAAGGGTTTGGAGGGATATGGGCTGGGCACTGGCAGGTGGGACTAGATTGGGTTGGGATGTCTGGTCGGCATGGACGGGTTGGACCAAAGGGTCTGTTTCCATGCTGTATGTCTCTATGACTCTATGACTCTAAGTGCAAAACCTGTGCCCACAACACTCCCCTCACCTCCATCCACGATCTCAAGGGATCCTTCCTCATCTGTCAGAAATTTATCTGTACCTCTACCAATGTCACGTACTGCATCTGTTGCACCCGATGTGGCCTCCTCTACATCGGGGAGACAGGACGCCTTCTTGCGGATTGTTTCAGAGAACACCTCTGGGACACCCACACCCACTAATCCCACCATCCCATGGCTGAACACTTCAACTCCCCCTCCCACTCCATCAAGGACATGCATGCCCTGGGCTGCCTCCACAGCCAAACCGTTAACACCCAATAACTGGAGGAGGAACATGTCATATTCCACCTTGGGACCCTGCAAGGGATTGATGTGGATTTCAACAGCTTCCTCATTTCCCCTCCCCCACATTATCCTAGTCCCAATCCTCCAACTCGGCACTGTCATCCTCACCTGTCCATCACTTCCCCCTCTGACCTATCACCTTCTCCTTCTCCTTCATCCGTCTATCGCTTTCTCAGCTACCTTTCCCCCAACCTCACCTCTCCAATTTATCTTTCAGCCCCTGGTCCAGAAGCCTCATTCCTGCTAAAGGGCTTATGCCTGAAACGTCGATTCTCCTGCTGCTCGGCTGCTGCCTGACCTGCTGTGTTTTTCCAGCACCACACTGCTGACTCTGATCACCAGCATCTGCAGTCCTTACTTTCTCCCGATATATCACCTCCACATTTATAAGCCCGAATCTTGCACGTTTACCTTTTACGTGGTACCCTTTGGAAATCCAAGTATGCTATATCTACGGGCTCCTCCTTAAGAAGCCTGTTAATTACATCCTCAAAACCCTTAATAAACTTGTCAAATATAATTTTCTTTCCATTAAACTACATTGTCTCTGCCCAAAGGTGTTATGATTGTTGCTATGAATTCCATAATGGTAGATTTCAGCATTTTTCTGATTGATGCCAGACCAACTGATCTGTAGTTTCTTGTTTTGTCGCTCCCCCCTTACTTGAATAGTGATGTGATATTTGCTAACTTATAATGTACTGTGAGCATTCTAAACCTTCAGGAAGTGTGAAAACGCACAACAGTGCATCCATTATCTCTGCATCTACTTCTTTTAGAAGTCTATTTCTCTCGAATCTTTCTGTGTTAATATGATTTATCTTCCTCACTCAGATTAGCCCATCAGTTACCCTTGATTTCTGGTCCATAATTTGTGTCTATCACTGTGAAGATAGACATAAAATATTTGTTCAACATCTCTGCTGCTTCCATATTTCCTCTGATAATTGCTCCTATGTCTATCTCAAAGGGACCAGGGTCTACTTTCACCATTGTCACTGTAAAGGACATTAATATTACGCCAATAAAGATGGCAAAAATGAATTTGAGAAATGAATTGCCTTCATTTTTCTGTCAATACATGAAGTTGGAGTTTGAAAATTGCTGGATGCAATGTTGATTTTCTTTTCCACATATCTTTCTTCAGCTATTATCTTGCACATACCTGTGAAATCAAAGACCTGTCATGTACCCATCACTGCAGTTTGCCAAGATCCAGCTGTTTCCGTCATCATTTCACACACATTTAGCACATTTCATTTGAGCTATGAAAACTGACACTGATTCCAATTACTGAACATCAAAAATATCATGTCTTCAGTACAGACTGGGGCTAATGACTGAGATGCAAAGGTCATCCAGCTCCATATTGACCCATTGTGTTGTGCCAGTATTCTGCTAGGCATAGTTACTGTGCTAGCTGGATAGATTGGAAGGACTCCACTTATATGAACTGTAGTGAGACAATAATGAGGTTGCAGAAGTATGTACGTCTCTTTTACTGGTGAGCAACTTTTATTAACTGTTTACACAACATGCATAAGTTGACTGGAGATTACTATACCCAGAATCCAGCAGCTACAATCCCTGTTCCAAATCTGTCTCCCACATCTCCAGGCATCATTGAAGATCTCAGTCTTGTGTGACTGCAAGAGTTTCTGTCTCAAACAACGAATAGCATTGTTTCATCTCGGTTAGTGCCCTGGAAGCTTATAAGCTGATCAGAATGAGTGGGACTGGTCCCAATTGACACGGAAGACATTAACGGTCAATAATGGAAAAAGTGCAGGTTGTAGTGAGCTGAGTCTGTCTTTCATAAAACGAAAAGCAGATGGACTTTGGCTCAATCTACCAACTTACTTTCTTCTATGTGTGAGCCAAGTCCTGCGTGTTCTTTTAAATGAAGCAAAAGGAGAAGATATTCGGTCTCACACTCTTAATTTATTTTAAACAGTAAGTGGATAAAGCATTCAGAGCTCTGGGTCTAAACCTTTCTGTCCCTGACAAACTACAAAGTGTGCCAGTTCAAAAAGTAAGACCCCGTTCTGTCCCTGACCCAGTCTTTTTATATTATAAAAAACGTCATACAAACACTGAGGTAGAATTATCTTCTGATTGGCTGTTGATCTGACTCCATTCTCCGCCTCCTCACATTCCCGGATGTCCGACCCCACGTGACCTTCTTTTGCCCGCGAAACGGAGCATCATGTGACCTCCTCGGCCCGTGAAACGGAACGTCACGTGACCGCCCCGCACTCTTCCGGGGCACGAAATGGAACGTCACGTGACCGCCCCGCACTCTTCCGGGGCGTGAAACGGAATGTCACGTGACTGCCTTCTGCGTGCGTTACACAACGTCACCACAGTCTTCTGAATGCTGAATACATTTACACTCGCAGCCAGCCTTCTGTTTTACAAGTAAGCCATATATTTACAAGTCCCCCTTTTGGTCTCATAAAAATGAGACCAACCAACCAACCAGTTCTATACATCACAATCACTCTCCTATGCATAGTCTTCCCTTCTTGCCAAGGCCATGGTTTCCGTCTCCATCTGTGACATCTGGTGGGACGGGGGAGCCTTCCCTTCAATTGCTGTAATAATTACCCTGTTCAACAAAGATTTAATACAGGGAATACAACAACATCCGCACAACACTAACACAATAATCATACCACCGAGGGACATAAACATAGAGACAATTAATCCTTTCCATTTCCCAAACCATGAATCAAAAATACCTCCTAGAGGGTTGTCAATACCGGAATGTTCATGCATTTCTTCAGACAAGGTTCTTAGTCCTTCCAGGGCTCTGGTTACCGAGCCATCGGGTGCCGTATTATTGGGGATAAACGTACAACATTGGTCTCCGAACATAGAGCACACTCCCCCCTTTTCTGCTAACAACATATCTAAAGCCATTCTATTTTGTACTGTCATCAATGAAGTCGCTGCTAATTGTTCAGAGAGTCCCGCCACCGCATCTCTAGTTCTATTAGCGAGCCTAAGTACATTGTAATGTATATAATTAATTCGGTCAATGTTTTTATTCGGCGTACTGGGAATAGAACACCGATAATTGGGAGATTCTCAAATCCTGCTGCTATCTGGTCTGCCAATTTATATTCATCAGGTACACCGCGGGGAACACCTATTGCATCTATGTAAGTGGTTGAGCCAGATGTGACATCAAACAAATCCCTGCGTGTTCATGCATACGGATTTATTCCCTGTTGTCGTTCTCCTAAGAGGAATAAGGGTACCCCTAACCTGACCATTGCACAGGTTCCAGACCAATCTGGAGGTAGACCAACATGCAGTGTTCTATCTCCACAGTACCAAAAAAGATCAGCTCTGGCCCAAACCATTGTGCTAGCATTTTGCCAGCCGGTTACATTAATCGTATCCTGACACCAGTCAGCAGGCATGTCTCCCAAGACTATATTTGACTTTCGAGCAAAACACGTGTAATTGTTGGCCCTTGGAGTAAACACTGGAGGTAACGTGGAATTCTTTACAGATGGGAAAATAGCACTTAAGGTGGTACAATTTGGAGGGTCCGCCCGCATGGTGAGGGCCATCATACAGTGAAATCCTATTGGGTCTATATTAGGGAACAATGGGGCTGGGGTAGTAAATAGGATTGGCCTTGCCAAAGAACACACGACGCAATTACTCATATTCATTGAGGTTGCAGTCGCTGTCATCCAGTCTAGCCATAAGTTCTTATCCCCATACCCGGTAGCTAATTTAATAACATCCCTTCTCGTATGGTTGTTGTGGTCTATTACCACAACTCCTAAACTTGATTCTACCTCCATACTTGTGTTTTCAGTTTGTGGCTGGCTCGTAGGAGGGTCCACTAAAGTTACCTTCAATAATCCCACGTTATCCACTCCAGATTGATCTACACCTATTATAAGATAAAAGCTTCTGTCATCACTCTCACAGTAAATCTGTACCTCTTTTGGACTAGGATTAATATCAAATTTTGTCAGGGTTAACAAAAGTGGATTTTTTAGCTCTGAAGCATGATCGAGCTGCCCCTTTGTCAGGCTCACATGGTCTCGAATGTTCCATCTATTATCCGAAGGTGATGACCTCTTGGGGGTCCATCGCACCTCAGTCCATGTTAATACATTATCCCACGACGGGCATGGGTCATAGTAAATGGCATAGAAACAAAGGTATACATCATACTCCCTCCAGCTCCCTATATCTTTGCCACAATCAATTACTTCGCATAAATCAAACTGGTATGTTGTACCATGATTTCTATCATGTCTGATGTGTACCTGGCTCCTCGTCTCCCTTAAACATTTATCTGCCTCTTGTCCTGTTGATCTTTTGTTCCTGGAACTTCCTCCCTCGCCTGTGTGTTTGTCCCTCATGGTTAATACTCCTATTAACAGCAGCATAACACTTATACATAAAACAATAGCAAAGACTCCCAACCTCCACAGCCTAAAGTAATGTGGGCTGTTTACAAAGATAGACATTATATCCTTGACACAACTTTGCTTAGAAATCTTGAGAACCTCTCCCCACTTTTTCCAGAACCTTCTTCCTGCAAACATTAAACATTTAAGACCTTTCTTTTCTTTTTCTGTTCTTATTTGTTCTAGAGTTCTCGTTGGCGGTTCCGTGGCTGCATACTGGCTCCAATGGTACCAGCTTTCTCCTCTCCCCTGTAGTCTGACCGCATGAGATGTCCTCTCCTCCACCTTATAAGGTCCTGTTCACCTCGGCTCCGACCACTTCTGTTTGATCATCTTCAACAGGACCCAATCCGTGGTAGATGGCACCTGGCTCTGTAGTTCCCCCTTTTCCGATCCAACCTGTTTGAAGAAAGCTGACACCAAAGCTGTTAGTTGGTCATAATAAGGTTTGTACCTTAGAGAGGCTCCTCCTCCCTCTAAGATCTGCATTCCCGCTCCTGGTCCCGGGAACTGCTGCCCTGTTGTTAGCTCATACAGAGTGAACCCTGTAATAGAGTTTACTGAGCTCCTAATGGACATTAAAGCTAAAGGTAGGGCATCCACCCAGCTTAACTTTGTTTGTGCACACACTTTTCCTATTTTTCCTTTTATGGACTGATTCATTCTTTCCACTTTTCCCTGTGACTGAGGATGGTACACTATTCCAAACATATGTTTCAGTCCTAAAGCTGCTTCAACTTCTTGCAGGTCTTGATTCTTAAAATGTGTGCCATTATCTGACCTGACTCTCTTTGGAAACCCATGCGTTGGAATGTATTGGTTTATCAAGAATTTGATCACTGTCTTTGCGTCTTCCTTTTTCGCAGGTATTGCTTCTGGCCAACCAGTGTATGCATCCACTGCTACCAAAAGGTACCGGTATCTATTTACTGTCTCTATCATATCAGTGTAGTCAATCACTATTTCCTGACCTGGCATTCTTGGAAGAGGGAATTTTCCCTCGTGTGGGTTTCACTGTTGGTCTCACATTGTATTCTGTACACGTTCTACATTCCCTGATATAATTTTCAATCATTACTGGCAAGAACGGATGCCACCAATGTGTCAGATACCTCTGCATCTGTGTTTTTCCACAATGTGTGAGCCCATGAGCCTCCTGAAGCATGGAAGCTATCAAACCTGGGGGTAGGACTGGTCTACCATCCGATGACTCTGTGGCCCCTCTCTCTCTCCATACTGTCAGTTCATGAGGAGAGGCTTTCTGCTGCTCTTTTATTAACACATTTGCATCGCAGGCAGACAGCAGGTCACACACTGTTCTCTCTGTTTGCATCATTATATACTGTGCTGTATACCCTGCTGCTTTCTTTGCTGCTCAGTCTGCTTCCTGATTACCCTTCGCTACTACTGTATCTGCTTTATCATGTCCTCTACACTTGATCACCGCCACTTCTGCAGGTTTCATTAGGGCCTCCGCTAATCTTTTCATATCTTTTTCATGTTTAATTGGGGTTTTTGCTGCTGTTAAGAATCCTGCTCTAATCCATTGACTAAGTTCTACCTGTATAGCCCCTGCCACCTATGCAGAGTCGGTGTAGATATTTACTCTTTTTCCCTCTGACCATTCTAACACAGCTATCATTGCCTGTAGTTCAGCCAACTGGGCTGATTCTTTACCTGTCACTTTTCCTGTCAACAGTTCCTCAAATTCCTGACTTGTCTGTTGCACCACTGCATAGGCTGCTTTAAGCCCTTCAGTTAGATGTCTGTAACAGCAACCATCTGTGAACAGCACTCCTTCTGGGTCTACTAATGGAATTGCCTGTAAATCTGCCCTAACTTTGGTATCTCTCTGTACCCTTTCCTCACACATGTGTGGCTCTCCTTCTCCCATGTTATCAGCCAAGTTAATTCCTTCATGTGTAAAAATTATATGTGGTGCATTCAAGATTTTCTCTAACCTGGTTTGCCGCAGTGACGTCATTGTAAAGGCTGTTGAGTTCACATAGGCCACTATACTATGTGTTGTGAGTACCATTAGTGAATGGTGTGGTGAAACGGTTAAAAATTATGTCCCAATACATGTGTGAATCTAACCGGAATGGATGTATCCTCTTCGCTAGAACATTGGTACCTGATCGGTTCAGGTGGAGACTGTCCCAACGGTACAGATCCTTCCGGTTCCAAAACTGATGCCAATGCCCCATGAAGTGGAATCCCACTTTCCCACACCAATCCCTTAGCCACGTGTTTAAATGCAAGTTGCCTTGAGAATTTCTCGTTGTATTTTACCAAATTCACCTCATTAACTACCTGCTCCACCTGATTCTAATTTATTTCTGATTATGACTCATTCTAGTCACATTTTACCCAGAACAACTCACCAAACATCTACTGAAAGACTGGCAACCATCAGGTGCCATCTTTAAAAGTCCATGGTGCACATGGACACGTGCAATCAGTCCAGCGCTACTCTAGGCAGACAAGGCAGACCGAGAAAAATTGGTGCCCTGCTTTGTGGACAGGATCCTGAAGGCCTTGCTGGATTGGGAGGGGCCAGCACAGAGCAAATGTTCCCTCAGGACAAGCAGTAGAGGCCATTCCACCAGACCATGCCATTCTGGTCCCAGGTTGACCCTGGATTAGTGCAGTCTCAGCCATGTGGGGGAATTCCCAGCTCTGTAGGAAGAGGGTCATTGACCCTCCCCACTCCATTGGCATAGGTACCACCATCTTCACGCTGATAGCTCAGCCTCACTCTATCTCTACTACTGCCTCCACCTCCTACCAAGGCTTATGGTCTCCTGCTCTCACTATTACTGCAACATTTTCCCTCACTCACTGTCACTGAATCCAACCCCCAATATATACCATGAACCCTGCATTGCCCTCAGCCCTTCCCACTGACTCACTTGGGACTCCTCCCCAATAGCTGTGTCATCCAGTTTCATCCACCATGGTACCAGCCTCTCTTGTTCCAGGGTGAAAACAGCCCAGTAGGACAGTGTCCGGCTGGATGGTATGCAGCCTGATACTCAGCTCCTATTCAGCCCCAATCAGCTGACTGACAAGGTCCAATCCCCTAGGGTGGTATTGGACACTGCCCTTGACTTACTGTGTCAGCCCCCCCAGAGTAAATGGTGCCGACTCCTTGATCTGACTGAAGTCTGCTGACAGTGCTGACCAGCACGCTACCTCTGTGTCTGTGCTAGACTGCAGCAAGATAGCAGTGATATGAGCCTGATATCGCTGGCTGACAGGGCAAAATGCACAAAGGCAATGTGAGGAGGAATTCAGTGAGCATCCAGCTCAGCTCAGAGTAAGTAAGTGCTGTGAGAGAGCAAAGAGCTCGGAGCTGCAGCCTGGTTCAGTCCCCGAGCTGGGGGTGTGTCCCTGAGCACATAGTGTCCTTACTTCAGCGTTACAATGAGAACATCAGTGTAGCCTGAGGGACAGCATTGAAGTGTAAAAATATCCTGTCAGTGGATCGGAGATGTGCCACGACAGCTCTTAGAGGCTGGCACATGTCAGATGCCATTATCTGTGGATGTGAGGTGTGTGCCCATGGAGTGTGCCCTGAGACATGGGGGGGGGGTTCAAGTCTACCATGGGTGGGGGGGGGGCTCCTTCTGACCATGCAGTGAGCTGAATGCACCAGGGATTCACTCTGGTTTCTCGATGTCGAGCTTGTTTGGTGTGTTTGGTAAAATTGGACGCTAAATATTAATGAAGTGAGTTGTGGTGTTAATAACAAGCTGCAATCCCCAATAACTGGCAGCTCACTGCTGCCTAGCAAGAAATGCTGCTGCTCAGCAAAATTATAAAAGGTGCAACAAGGTGCTCCTGATGTTGAGGTAGACCTCGCTGGACTCCTCACGGAGTTTTGCCACAAATCTCATGATGTTGCTCAGACTTCTGTAAGATTCTGCCATAAGTTCCTCAGTAAATACCTGGGAGTGAGAATGATGGAATCTTCTCACTGCAGCTTGAGCTCGGTGATAACCGCTTTGCCGTTGGATAAACATGTGGGACAGAATATGACGTACTGGATTGTGCAGGTGGCTCCAGCAGGATGTGCTCAGCTTGCTTCATCAAGGTAGTTCCTGGGAATTCGGAAAGTGCACTGGTCTGTGTAAAGAAATGTGTTAAATTCTTCAGTCATCCATTCCCAGCTGTTTATCACCTTAGACACAAACAACAGCAGGTCATGACATTGCAAAACCCATAGAAGCCTCAGTGTGAGTAATGCTTAATTGCACTGAATGATTAAAGTTTATTCCACCATGCGATATGATTCTGTATTCAATGTTGAAGTATCAACAACTCTATGAGGTACAGAATTTCAACAATTCACAACCTTTAAGAGATTGCTCCTTAACACAGTCCTAAATGATCAGTCCCTGATCCTGAGATTGAGACCTCATGTTTTAGATTCCACAAGAAGAAACAACCAGTCAGTATCTACCCAGACTCACTCTTACTCTTTGAAACACGAGTGAGTATAAGCCCATTTGCAGCCCATGGTGTCAGGGGAAGATCAGGGCCTGGATAGAGGATTGGCTGAATGGCAGAATCGCTGGACATCAGAGTGCATCTGGGAAAATTAACAAACAGTGAATTTCACAGCTAATCTTGGAGGAGCCTGTTGGGCAAAGTTCACAGTACAGAATCAGATAAGTTAATCATTGTTTTAAGTCTGTCCAATAGAAAGGCTTTAGTAGTGAGTACAGTGGGTCTTTCTTGATTACATGATTTTGGAGATATGTCTCTTGATTAAACTTAAAATATAAGCCATAACTATTAATTTAACCTTGGGCAGTGTTTTGTAGAGGAATAAGACGGTATTATTTTCTGGATCTGTAGATTGTGAAGGAGTAAAAATGGCCTTTGCAGTGATATGTACTTCTTGTCAGATGGGGGAGTTTAAAGAGAGTTTAAGGCTTACTGCGGATTATATCTGCCATAAATGCTGTTGGCTGCAAATCTTATCAGAGGCCAGATCAATGCACGAGAACCACTTATGGTCAGGGGTCAGCACAGACATCGCAGTGTAGGGGTTTGGAACTGGAACTGTTGGAGTAGAGACAACACTATTGATCCGTCTAAGATCATGCGCCATCCTATATCTGCCTGTATTCTGCTTCTCTACAGGTAAAATAGGAGTGTTCCAAGCTGAGTGGGAGGGTTCTAGCACCCCTGCTGCTAACAATCCTTCAATTGTGTCGGCAATGCCGGCTTCAGCCTCTGGTTTATATGAGTATTATCTCTGCCAAATCGGAGTGTGGTCTATTAAATCAAATGTGATTGGTGTGACGTGTTTACAGTAACCAACGTCCGTTGAACTTGCTGACCACAAGGTGTCTGGTAGAGTATCAAGCATCGCTGCAGCCTGTAGATGATCTGTTTTCTCCCTCCCATGAAACCTTTCAATCTGCCTATGTTCCAGCAGTACCTTGTCAGTTGTCCTGTACATAATTCTGTAGGCTTCCTCTGATGGTGAATATTGTAAACCGGGTAACTGAGTCCACACCCAGTCTGTTAGCACCATCAAGTGTTTGGACACAGGTCCCAGATCCTTGGCCTGATAGTCAGCATGCACGGCCAATGTGACATGAGGTATAGCTTCTTCAGACATCTCATACCATTCCAACTGTTCTGCAGTTAATTCAACAACACCCGCCATACCTTCGTTTCCAAGCAGAATCCAACTGGAGGAAATATCCCATTGAGTCCCTTCTAGATGCTGATAGAATGCATGCTGATAAATTTCATTATCATCTCTATCATAATATAAAGTAACATGAAGGAGATCTGCAGGAGGAGCATAAGGATGCAGCATCTGAACCCAGGGTCGCCATTGGTTGTATAAAGACTGTATGCCATTGTTCTGCCCGTTTTCAGGTTCGAGGAGTCCCCAGTATATATCTGCCCACTGTCCTTCTGCCATTGGTGATGTGTCTGGTGATAACATCATTTGGGATCCAGAATGAATCATTGTCATAGAACAGTTGACCGAATGGCCATTTGGAAAGGTCACTACCAGTCCGTCTGGTCCGCACAGAACCGAGACCCCACATCTCACCAGCAAGTCACGTCCCATCAGATTCACAGGGCATGCAGGTGATGAAATATATGACCCTCATTTGCATATAGGGGTCTGCCAACCCCACATGCCCCTGGGTTCTCGGGCCCCGTCAATATTCATACCCCTGCCCTTCCGGCATAGTTTGGGCGTACTGTCCTTGCACTGGGGCTGCAGTTGCATTTGTGACTTGTTAAGGCTGAACAGCCTGTTGAAGAGGAGGCTGACTTGCACGGAGATACCGTCCTCGGATCAATCCCTGGCCTCCCTGGGTTCCCCACAACATGGGACAATCCCTTCTCCAATGCCCGGGTTGGCCACATTCAAAACAGGTGTTGGGTGGCTGACCTCTAAATCCTCCGCGGCCCCTTCCTCTACCACGCATTCCCCCTGGTACACCTATAGGTCTGCCCCCATATTGGGGGTAGGGTGGCATCCAATCAGATGTTGGGTTTAAACTCGGCGGGTTGTTTTGTGGCAACGGCCGTTGAACCATCTGATTAGTCGTCTTTTGGGAGGCCTTCTTTGTATCATTAGCCCTCCTCCTAGCCTCATCGAGCTGTAACTTCAGCAACTGCACTTGAGCTGACTCATTGCTCTGTTTATCT